>NW_008706957.1:252327-439685 GCF_000327385.1 Lottia gigantea
TCGCGGTAAACTTTTAGGTGTCATTGAATGGTCTGTGGGTGACATAGAAACTCAGCTAGGTTTTTGTTAAAAAGTTTTTTGTTTTACTAATATTTTCACTACATCATGTCCATCATTCAGTCTATCCATCATGTCTGTTCAGCACCGACTCTGGGACTTTATTATTCCCAATGATCTGATTGGTCAATCACTAAAATTGATTTTAAATTTAGTTTTGTTATCCAATCAGATAACTGTATTTCTTCAAATCTGCATTTTATATAAGTTAAGTTTTCGAGAATTAGAATATAAGTTAGATTTTTTCTTAGTTTGTCTAGAGTTCATGCTGGGTATTTTTTTAAGATTCTTTTTAATTCTACTATTTTTCTCGTTTTTCAGGGGATGAATTATACAAATCCTCGTAATAGAGTTTCAAATCACCAAAAATTAGTAAGTTAGATTTGAATATAAACATTTGACTTCTTGAATTTATTTGGTGTATATTAGGACAAAAACATTTGAAAATCTTGTTTTTGAGTTTGGGTCTTGAAAAGTATTTTATGATTTCACTAATGTAAAAGCCAATGGACAAATATTATTTTCAGTTTTTACAATAAAATGATACACCTGTAATGGAATAGCTAGCTATTCTTGTCAAATGTGTTTTTTTCTTTTTTTGATATTTTGTTGAAGTTATTCTGAAATTGTGTGATATTTATTCCTTTGTAGATCTTATTGCAGAAGTTTTTGAATATTTCTAACTTAAACCAAATCGAAGTCTTCCTCATTGGTCTTAACATTTTAGAATCAGTAGACAAGAACACTATATCAAGAACAGGAGATAGAAGTTGTCAATTTCTATGTCATCCTACAAATTTGATCACATTTGGTATTTATTATGATACTATTTCTAACCAAACGAAAGTAAGTTGTATTTTAATAGCCATTTGCATGAAAATAGCAACTATTTAGACTGGGTTGACCATTATATTAAGTATATGAACACAATTTCATGGTTTAATCTTAGGATTAGTGAGGATTTTAGACTTATTTAGTCAAGTTCCAAATTGGTAACAATTGAATGAACAGTTTCAGAGTTATTGCCCTTGACTTAGTAAAAATGCTTCAAATTTGGCTTGTAGGAAGATAGAGACCACAATTTTTATCCGATCTTAATGAAACTTGGCATGCATGTATATATTGATGAGATCTCGGTCAAGTTTCAAATTGGAAGCAATTGGATGAACAGTTTCAGAGTTATTGCCCTTGACTTTGTTAAAATGCTTCAAGTTTGGGGGGGGGAACAAATGGGCTACAAGACATTTTTCTGTTACATTAGTACCGTATATCTCCGAATATAATGCACAGTTTTTTACCCCAAAATGTAAAGGGTGCATATTATACACAGTGAAATAAATTTTGAGTTTTTTTCCCCTTCGAAAATACAGTGAATCGATGTGGAGGATCTGGTAGCTATTGCTATGGCAAATGAACTTTAAAGGGACTGTGGTTCCTGCAATCCCACTAAAACTAAGTATTTTATAACATCACCCCCACACTTAGTTATAGTGGAATTGCTATGACTGTAGACATCTGATTTAAAATTGGAATGGTGCAAATTTAATGCTATCATAGTCCCTGATACACATACAAAATTTAGAAAACCTCTTTACAATCCCTTTAATTTAGATCCCTTGACAATTTGAAAATGAAAATCAATAAACTTTGTGTTGAATAAAGAATAAAAGCTAGAATTTTCCAACTCCTCATCATATCAGGGGGAAAAAAATTGTAATATCATCTTTCTCTTTTCAGAAAGAAAAATATCTAGCAGAATTGAATAAGCATATGTTTAATAGTACAATAACTAATGTAAATAATGCGACCTTACCATATTTAAATACTAACGAAACTGTTCTACCTGCTCATATATTTTTATATCGTGGTATAATACTCCATTTAGTTGTCTTCCATAAAAGAGGTGAAGAACAGTTTCTGTGGACAGATAAAATAGACTTCCAAGGTTTAAAAAAGCCTCATTTTGTGAATCTGAATTTTGTAAACTATGGACAATTTCCAGCTGCTTTTGATTAGTAAGTATCTATAAGTTAAGAAAAATTAAAACAGAACCTAAAAAAAACATGTTGTTAATCAGAGTTAAACATGATGCAATCTTCAGACAACTGACCTATTTTCAGTCTGCATCCCTACTGAAGTTGGACAAGTAGATCATCTTATTATGTCTAAATTTTGACACAAGTTCGAATCATTTGTTTAAAGATGTATGCTTAGGGGCATTAATGATGGAAAGTTTCTCAGTTAAACATAGTTTACATCATTTGATTTTATTTATTGAATCTTTAGTTCTGCTTGAAACAAATCTCTCGAAATGCAGAAATAAGAATAAGTTCTACTTCGCTAAGGACGCAGGCTGAAATAGACCAGTTGTCTGAAGATTGTATATTGTGAAACTTCGAGTAAAAACATGTTTTTCTAAAGTTCTGTTTTAATATGTTTATCTCGCTCTTCAATTGATGTATTGAGCACTGTTTTAAAACATAGTAGTGATTGTGTCTCCCTCGGTAAGACTAGTTAATCTGTGTTTTTAATATTAGTACGTCTGTCAGGGCTGGAGGGGTTGATATGGATCAACAGTTTTGTCAATCTTATGGGACAAAAGCAATAGTAGGAAATAGAAAATACACTGTATGCATCTTTTGTTTGCTTCACAAATTCCCAGTGCTATAGAGGGAAGAAATTTGATTGGCTGGCAGTGTCATCTTACAGATGGGTTTTCCATTACAGCCTTTTTCTCGTTTCAGTTTTGAAAATTCTGTATTTATATTAGATGGAATCAAACTATTACATCCATCAAATATTCCCTTATTTCTCCAGCAAGTAGAACATTCTCAATTTGTTGAGTGTAATCATTCGTATGCTCAAATCCATCGTTCTAAATACCCTATGAAAGACCCACAAACAGCTGCAAATTTCAGCTCAACTGGAAAGTTAATTCTGAAACATGTCAAGAAAACCTTAGACCATATTAATGTGCCATTTCAATTAAATGGTGGAACTTTATTGGGTAAGTATCAAAAACCTGCTTACTCCAAGCTTTAAAGGGACAGGTGTGCTATTATGAGGGGTTGATTTTAGTCTTGAATATACATAAATAGTCTTCCGAGCAGGGCTGTTGATTTGGCTCTATATGCTGGACATGACAGACGGGGCTGCTTAAATGTCCGGCAGTCAGTATCCTCTATTGGACATCAAGTATAGGGTTAGCCATTACATGGCTTTCAATGTCTGTCAAATGCAAAATTCTCTAAATAGTCTTTAGAAGTACTAGACATGATTGATAATTGCATAATTCCTTCAAAATTATCTCAATATCGGAACACAATTACTGATTGGCTTAGCTAAAAAAAATTCCTTTATCTGAGACTAATGTACGGTCGGTCAAAAAAGTCAATTTAGAAACAAAAGTGCAAACAAAAATTCAACATTAGAGATGATTTCTCTGCTATATTAAACATTCAGCATTAAAAATGATCTCTCTGCTATATTAAAAATTCAACATTAAAGATGATCTCTCTGCTGTATTAAAAATTCAACATTAGATCTTTCTGCTGTATTAATAGAGATCATATTAACATGACCCAGAATTTTGTCCTCTAACTGATAATGTTGTTATTCCAGTCATCTGATATTAACATGACCCAGAATTTTGTCCTCTAACTGATAAGGTTGTTATTCCAGTCATCTGATATTAACATGACCCAGAATTTTGTCCTCTAACTGATAATGTTGTTATTCCAGTCATCTGATGGGTTTTCAGCAATTCAGACAATTTTGTTTATGATATATTGATAGGTTGGTATAGGCAATGTGAATTAGACTATCAGATGAAAGATGTGGATATTGAAATATTTCACAAAGATTATACTAGAAAGATACCTTCAGCATTAGATAATGGTACTTTACATAAAATGTATCGTTTTGGGAAGGTGAGTAAATGTGATAATATCATGCTGTTCTGTAAGGTGAGTAAATATGATAATATATTGCTGTTGGGAAAGGTTAGTAAATGTGATAATATATTGCTGTTGGGAAAGGTTAGTAATTGTGATAATATATTGCTGTTGGGAAAGGTGAGTAAATGTGATAATATATTGCTGTTGGGAAAGGTGAGTAAATGTGATAATATATTGCTGTTGGGAAAGGTTAGTAAATGTGATAATATATTGCTGTTGGGAAAGGTTAGTAAATGTGATAATATATTGCTGTTGGGAAAGGTGAGTAAATGTGATATGATGTTTGGTAAGGTGACAAGTTGATTTAATATAATGATATTCTGTCTGGTAAGGGGAGTAATTGTGATATCATGTTGTCTAGTGAGGTGAGTAAATGTATGAAAATTATGCTGCTCATGATGATGAGTAAATGTGATAATATCATATTGCTAAAAATGGAATAAATAGATTCAATATTTTCAATAGATTTTGCTGATAATTGCATATAAAATGGCTATGATACATATTTTGGACTATATCACTCATGAAATATCCCCTCGAAGTGGAAAGAAAAATGTAAAATCTATATAGGGATCTATAATTTAAAGGGACAATTTTAAAAATTGTCATTATCAAAAAATTATATCCGAAAATACTTCCAAAGTATGCTATTTATATCTATGTAGATATTATCTACTTGATCAAACTGAATTTGTTTATAAAGGTTACAAGTATTTTACTTAAAGTCGTACAGTAGTTGTTTCAAATCTTCCTAAAAGAACAACAAACTTAAATACATAAATAGTTTTTGCATTAAAAAAATCAGCAGCCGTATTTGTTATTTAGAACTTTCAGATATTTTAATGGACAGATTTCTCTGGCATTTGATGTATAGTTTTCAAAAATTTGACCAGAATCCTAAAAATGAATGTTTTGTATCCACATAATATTTGAATTTTTTTTCCTTTTCTTCCAGGAGAATGATAGCTTAGAATTTTCATTTTCGTTTAACTCTGTAAAGCTAGATATATTCATTGTATATGAGGATAGTGATTATTTTTGGGTTGGTGGAGTTGAAACTGGCAATTTACAAAAATATAAGTAAGTTATAGACTCATATTATATATAATACATTACAAAAAATGCCACCAACTTATTCTGAGGAAGTAAATTTATGTTAATTGTGGTTGTTTTAGAAGTAGTCTAGAGCCTTGGAGAACATTCATATTTCATCACAGTTTGCGAGTCAAATGTCCCTTTGATTTGATTTGCTAAACATAGCTCAATGGTCTGCGAATCAAATAAAACAATATTTTTCGTGTGTATTTTTTAGCAACTAGCATCATTGCCAAGATCAATGTTTATATTCTAAATTGCTCTGAACTCTTATGGAAAGCCAAAACTGAAATTTCATTCGATAAATTGCTAATCAAATTTTAAAATCTAAATTGAACCCTAATCTTTACTATGTGAAACTATTATGAACTTTGTATTATACCTTGACTGTAATAGTCACTATTCTGGTATCACAGAATGCAGGTATTTGATTGGATTGTAGGCTAGAAAATACAGCCTTTTTGCTTATAGACTTTCTGCTATGCATGCTAATTGACTATGGATAGTAGACGAAGTTGGTAATAGCTTGACATTGTGAAGATGGCCTTGGCTTTGGGGCTGTTAGCAATTAAATGTTGAAAGTTTTTTTAATTTTGCAGTTCGAATAACTTACTAAATACATATTATATTTTTGTTTATCAATTTCAGGTTTATTTATCCCAAATATTCCCCGTGTAGAGCTGAATTTATTGGAGTTTTAGTCAGAGTACCATGTGATGTTTTATCATCACTGAAGACAAATTATGGTGATAATTTTCTGGTGCCTACATATGATTTTCAGTGGGCTTCAAGTCCTACAAATATCTTTAAGAATGGAGGTTGGAAAGAGTCAGAAAGAAATGAAGTCGTTCAAATTTTTGATATTTAAAAATCTTTTGTAGTAGTATACCAGTCCATAAGATTGTGTTCCGTTTAGATTAATCTAGTCCTAGAATTTGTTTATAATTTTATTTATTCCTCTCAGTTCATCTTTACTTTTTGAGTTATTTTTATCAACCCTCTTGGGTAGTTTATATTCTTTATTTTTGAAAGTCCATTTGTCTAGTCTATTTTATCTACACAATTAGTTTATCTACGCTCAAGAGTAGTTTATCTACACTCAAGAGTAGTTTATCTACACTCAAGAGAAGGTTATCTACACTCAAGAGTAGTTTATCATTTATCTATATTCAAGAGAAGTTTATCTAGTCATGTAGTTTAGTTTATCTACACTCAAAAGTATTTTATTTTTTGTTGTAATGTGCAAATGATAACTGATATTATGCTAGTGAACCAAATATTTAGAATAATTTCACCTTAAAGAGGTTTAATGTATCTAAGAGATGTAGTTGTCTTTTAGAATTAAAATCTGATTTCAATTGAACTCAAATCATCTCTTGGTAGTTATTCACATTCTCCTATGCAGATATCACAAGTGACACAGTGGCGATAATAAGAATCATTAGGGGATAGGCAATTCTTTCCCAATTTAAAATGATATGAAATTTGAAAGGGGAGTTAAGCAAAGCCAGACCAGCTCTTACTGGGGATTCTGGCCCCCATGTAGTACACTGCTGTAGTGATCATTGTTTAGTTATATCTACATACGAGAATGAATTACAGTTCATGGTGAATTAGAAGTGATTTTAGAGCAACCAAACAGGTGGCTTCACCATAAGCATATAAGCACAAGTACTAAAAGTTTCCTCAGGTTTTCAATACTTGCTGAATCTCACCTAGCCTTTGTCACCTACATGTTTCCAAGCCCCTCCCTGTATTGAAGAATATTGTTCATCTTAAGTTTCTGCAACCAAAACAAAACCGTAGGCTAGGTAAGAGTTAGCAAGTTTAGAGCTTCGTCTTTCGTTTAATCTTCAAAAATCAGATAAACAGATTTTGTATTAAAAATGTACCTCATAATCGAACAAATATTAGCAGAAAGCCATTTTGATATTTATTTATTGTATATATTCAGATTTTTTCAGTCAATTTTTCTGGTTTTATAGAAATATATATTTTTTTTAATTTAGATTTAAATTTTCCATAAGAAGGATCTGATTAGGATATTCATCTTCGTAATAACAAATTAAAGGGACAGATTCGCCATTTCAGAAATTGATTTAGCTCTTGAATCTATATAAATAGTCTTCAGAAATACTAAAACTGTACAAAAATTATATAATTCCTTCTAAAAACTGCAAACATGGAATTTCATTTTCTATTTCTATATATGGTAGAGCCTCAAGAACAGACAGTCCTCATTTTTAACTTTCAAATGTAGCTAGTTCTGGTCACACATGGATTTGAAGACCAAATTTCAACAGTCAGCTGTGAACACTATTATTGTTAAGTTTAGCTACATATATTTTTTGGTCATCCTCAGTGGTAGTATTATACCTTTAATTATGTTCATCCAATATTCAAAACATAAACACAATCCATTTTATTTTGAGATAAGAAAATAACTCTAATTACTCTTTATACTTATAATAAAATCTAAATAGATTGCTCATGAATGAGTTTTGATTTCTGGATGATACAGATGTTTGATTTCTGGATTATACAGATGTTTGATTTCTGGATTATACAGATGTTTGATTTCTGGATTATACAGATGTTTGATTTCTGGATGATACAGATGTTTAATTTCTGGATTATACAGATGTTTGATTTCTGGATTATACAGATGTTTGATTTCTGGATGATACAGATGTTTGATTTCTGGATTATACAGATAATTGATTTCTGGATTATACAGATGTTTGATTTCTGAATTATACAGATGTTTGATTTCTGGATGATACAGATGTTTGATTTCTGGATTATACAGATGTTTGATTTCTGAATTATACAGATGTTTGATTTCTGGATGATACAGATGTTTGATTTCTGGATTATACAGATAATTGATTTCTGGATTATACAGATATTTGATTTCTGAATTATACAGATGTTTGATTTCTGGATTATAGAGATATTTGATTTCTGGATTATACAGATGATTGATTTCTGGATTATACAGATGTTTGATTTCTGAATTATACAGATATTTGATTTCTGAATTATACAAATGTTTGATTTCTGGATTATACAGATGATTGATTTCTGGATTATACAGATGTTTGATTTCTGAATTATACAGATGTTTGATTTCTGAATTATACAGATGTTTGATTTCTGAATTATACAGATGTTTGATTTCTGGATTATACAGATGTTTGATTTCTGAATTATACAGATGTTTGATTTCTGAATTATACAGATGTATGGTTAAATTCAGAAATATTAAGTTTATCTAGAATCATGGTACTATATTGTTAATTCTTCTGTTAGTGGTTGATTGTAAAGTTGTGTCAAGTTGGTATATTAATTATTGTTGTTTCAAGATTTTATTTATTTTTGTTGTTTCAAGTTTTTATATATATTGTTGTTTCAAGTTATTGTTTAGGGTTGTTTCATTGTCTATTGTTGTTTCATACCAAATAATAGGACAAAATGAATGTAAGTAACCACTGTTTAAATGTGCTATTCCTATTGAAAGGTGAAATTAGGAAAGCTAGGTAAAGATAAATTTGCATTGAAAGGTGGAAAAAAAAATGTACAAAAAAAATTTAACAAAATATTTGAAAAAATATGTAACACTGTAATCTAATTTTGAAAAAACTTACTTGTGAAACAAATGAACTAAAGAGTACCTTGGAGAAATAAATTTTAAAAACTTACTTGTGAAAACAAATGTAGCAAAAAATTCATTGCAGAAATGAATTTTAAAAACTTACTTGTGAAAACAAATAAACAAAAAAGAGTACATTGGAGAAATAAATTTTAAAAACTTACTTATGAAAACAAAAAACCAAAGGAGTAAATTTTAAAAACTTATTTGTGAAAACAAATAAAATATAGAGTACTTTGGAGAAATAAATTTAAAAAAAAACTTACTTGTGAAAACAAATGTACCAAAAAATTCATGGCAGAAATGAATTTTTAAAAAAACTTACATGTGAAAACAAATGTACCAAAAATTATAGGTGAGAAATTATTGTAAAAATGATGAAAATGTAATGATGTTGTTGTAACAATGTGAATAGATCTAATGAAATCCTTGAATTAAAATATAAGTATATAGTGATGAGACTAAGAATGAAATTTTCGTAACAATTGTGCCAAATTTGAGTGATTATCTGTTAAAAGGATGAATTGAGAAATGAAAATGACATCACCATCTGCTACTTGATCGAGTGAGATTGACATCACCATCTGCTACTTGATCGAGTGAGATTGACACCACCATCTGCTATATGATCAAGTGAGAATGAAACCACCATCTGCTATATGATTTAGTGAGAATGACATCACGATCTGCTATATGATCAAGTGAGAATGACACCACCATCTGCTATATGATCAAGTGAAAATGACATCACCATCTGCTATATGATCAAGTGAGAATGACATCACCATCTGCTATATGATCAAGTGAGAATGACACCACCATCTGCTAATATGATCAAGTGAAAATGACACCACCATCTGCTATATGATCAAGTGAAAATGACATCACCATCTGCTATATGATCAAGTGAGAATGACACCACCATCTGCTATATGATCAAGTGAAAATGACACTACCATCTGCTATATAATCAAGTGAAAATGACACCACCATCTGCTTAAATCAAGTGAAAATGACACCACCATCTGCTATGTGATCAAATGAAAATGACACCACCATCTGCTATATAATCAAGTGAGAATGACACCACCATCTGCTATATGATCAAGTGAGAATGACACCACCATCTGCTATATGATCAAGTGAGAATGACACCACCATCTGCTATATGATCAAGTGAAAATGACATCACCATCTGCTATATGATCAAGTGAAAATGACACCACCATCTGCTATATGATCAAGTGAGAATGACATCAACTCCCGTGATCATTATACACTTAGATGCTTATGATTCTGCTTTGAAGTAGGATTAGGCTTACCATAAGCAAGAAAAAATACCATTAGATGATGTGAAATTCAACCCATTTGAAATATCATCAACTTCTTAAAATAATTGTAAAGATATTTTATAAACTTCTATGTTAATCAGGGACTCTAATGGTATAGATGTGTACCATTCCAATTTTCAATTAAACATAGTTGCCCTTAGAATATTATATGCAGCTTTATTTATAGTGTCTAATAAAACTCCTTGCTTCAAAAGAACCATGTCTGACTGAAAATTGGAATGGTTCACCAAGAATCGAAATGTTTTAAAGCTACTAGACCGAAACATCTGTCTCTATTCCAGCCTCATTGTTATTTTGACAGTCTATAATGCTAGAATAAAGGCAGATGTTTCGGGCTAGTAAGCTACTTGACAAATCCACAAAATATTCCCAACCATGTGCAATCAAATCTCAAAAGTCACAATGTCAAGCTGTGAGAACTGCTCAGCTTCACATTGTGAAGATCTTAATATTTAATATAGTTTATTATTTAATAATCTTTAGATGTGGTTTTTATTTAGACGTCTTAATCCATATAGATTTAAGACGTCTTATTATTGGGCTGTTTGGTCTTCTACCACTTTGTATATGTATCTTCTTTGATCAAAATTGTCTTTTTACATAAATATACCTATTGTGATTTCTTGTCGGCTTTTTCTGTAATTTATGATGGAGTTCTGTTCCATTCTGTTCTTTAAATAGGCCCACAAAGTTATTTTCACTTTCGTGACTTCCTTGAAACTTAAATGCATATGATTTGCTTACTAAGAGCTCTCGTCCAGTAAAAAGGCACAATTTTGTACAAAACTCGGTGTAATTGTCCCTTATATTCGTTAAATCCCCAACATGTACTTCCTAGTTGGCCAATGCCGATGTTTGCAGGACCCTGTATAAATAGTCTATAGTTATGTTCAAGGATCGAGTATCGCTGATTTATTGTCAGTCTTGGCATATGTAATAGAGCAATGCAATACCAAATGAATGTAGTTTTGGAGAGTTCTGTTAAAATCGAGGGAAACGTTGCTCGAATCAGTGGCGGAACCAAGTTGACGTCCTAGGAGGAGCGAAATATCTGAGGTTGCCCGAATTTCTAACATAGTTATGAGAGTCATGCCCGAAAAACTTGCAGTCATGCCTGGCATAAATCCATACCTTAACACTAACAAAAAATAACCTTTAAAGGGTTTACGGAAAACTTTTAAAACCTTACTTTCAGATAAAACTAAGGTAAGCTACACATTTTAAGTTCTATAGTTTCCACCACCTCACTTTCTCAACATACTGAAAATCAGGCTGCCCCTTTAACATTGGAAACATCAATCTTAGGATAACTCGTATTGTGTACTATTGTATTCAGAATACAATTGAAGTGCCGTATCGTATCGCATCTATTATGATTATAAAACTATAAAAGATGCATAACTTGAAAATTATAAAAACTGATGAACGCTTCATTTGAAATCATTCGATAATTAGTTTCTTGTAGGAAGGACAGTGCTTTACGTTATAAATGTTTATTTGCTAGAATGTATGCTAAAATGTATCGTAGTCTCCTGGTATGTGCAGGTCTTTTGATTGACTGTTGTTATCTTTATCAACCATTTAATGGTAAGTAATTATTATGGACTAGAACTTACTTCATGGTGCGTACTTTTCTAGACTATTACATATTGGTACGTATTTTTCTGGACTAGTACTGAATGCTAAGTATTTGCTACTGAATGCTAAGTATTTGCTAGACTATTACATATTGGTACGTATTTTTCTTGAATTTTACTTATTGGTAAGTATTTTTATGGACTATTACTTACTGCATGGTGCGTATTTTTCTATGCTGTGACATATTGGTACGTATTTTTCAGGACTATTACTGAATGGTAAGTATTTGCTGGACTATTACATATTGGTACGTATTTTTCTTGAATTTTACTTATTGGTAAGTATTTTTATTGACTATTATTTACTGCATGGTGCGTATTTTTCTATGCTGTGACATATTGGTACGTATTTTTCAGGACTATTACTGAATGGTAAGTATTTGCTGAACTATTACATATTGGTACGTATTTTTCTTGAATTTTACTTATTGGTAAGTATTTTTATTGACTATTATTTACTGCATGGTGCGTATTTTTCTATGCTGTGACATATTGGTACGTATTTTTCAGGACTATTACTGAATGGTAAGTATTTGCAGGACTATTACATATTGGTACGTATTTTTCTGGACTAGTACTGAATGCTAAGTATTTGCTAGACTGTTACATATTGGTACGTATTTTTCTTGAATTTTACTTATTGGTAAGTATTTTTATGGACTATTACTTACTGCATGGTGCGTATTTTTCTATGCTGTGACATATTGGTACGTATTTTTCAGGACTATTACTGAATGCTAAGTATTTGCTGGACTATTACATATTGGTACGTATTTTTCTTGAATTTTACTTATTGGTAAGTATTTTTATTGACTATTATTTACTGCATGGTGCGTATTTTTCTATGCTGTGACATATTGGTACGTATTTTTCAGGACTATTACTGAATGGTAAGTATTTGCTGAACTATTACATATTGGTACGTATTTTTCTTGAATTTTACTTATTGGTAAGTATTTTTATTGACTATTATTTACTGCATGGTGCGTATTTTTCTATGCTGTGACATATTGGTACGTATTTTTCAGGACTATTACTGAATGGTAAGTATTTGCAGGACTATTACATATTGGTACGTATTTTTCTTGAATTCTACTTATTGGTAAGTATTTTTATGGACTATTACTTACTGTATGGTGTGTATTTTTCTATGCTGTGACATATCGGTACGTATTTTTCAGGACTATTACTGACTGTAACTTGTATTTTTCTAGATTATTATATACTGGTAAATGTTCTAGACGATTACATATTGATACATATTTTTCTGAAATATCGCATTTTGATCAGAATTTTTCTCAATGGTAAGTATTTGCTGGACTATTATATACTGGTAATAATCTTTCTGAACTATCTGGACAACCGCAAAATATTTTTCTTGACTATTACTCAATGGTTAGTATTTGCTGAACTGTAACTTTCTGGTAAGTACTTTTCTGGATTACGTATTTTCTGAAATATCATTTAAAGGGACAGGTTTTTCATTTTATTTTTGACCAATCATTCTTTAATCTCAGAAAAGGGAATAATTTAGGTAAGCCAATTATAGTGTCCATAGCTCACCGTCGAAATTTGAGCCTTCAAATCCACGTTTGTCTAGAAATATCCGCGTTTGGATGTTAAAACGACGACTCGTTATTATTTTAAGATACTCTGTGATATATAGAAAACATAAATATAGAAATAGTGAAGTATTTTTAAAAGGAATGATGCGATTCCGTACATAATACTTCTGAAGGCTATATTTACATACATGTATATTCAAGACTAAAATCAACCCCCAAAATGGCTTGTCTGTCCCTTTAATAATAGGTAGGCAAGATATACATCCGGAGAGGCAATGGTGCATGGTGTTATGTTAAATCTACGTAATACGTATCTGACATTTTATTGCGTGTGTAGGTTAACCCAAGATATTGGATATGTTTGAATTTGGGTACAACAGACACCATACACCGTTGCTTAAGGTGTTAACATACTGAAAATACTTTAAAAGTATCTTGTTACATGGTAGAGGCCAAAGTTGCTGTTAGATTTCATATTTCGTTATCCGCTAGATGGTTGATGAGTTCAAATCTTACCACCGTCTGACAAATATTGCTAGAGTTACATCCCTTGAAAAACTGAATATCCACTGGCTAATCTTTTTTTCTTATTTCAGACAATTTCGCCTTCAGAAGAAATTGTAAACAATCAACTTTAGGAAATGAAAATAGCCAACCAAGATATTGTAATCATGCAAATGATGGTAACTATATAGTCTGCTCTAGAACACAGTTTAATGATACTCTTGTAAAGTGGTGGCTGGTGGATTTTAATAAAACAGTCCAAGTGCAATCAGTCAATATCACTAACAGCCAAAACTTCCGTAGGTACTTCTTACAACAATTGATTCAGCCTTTATCAACAGTGACAACTTGATCAAGATAGCAGTACAATAGAAATAGCAACTATCTGGTGTTAGAATACTGACTAATAATCCTATACTTCATTTGGATAAGATCGATTTTTAGTGATTTTGCGATAAATGGTTTTTAAGGGCTTTCTTAAGAGTTTGGGCACTTATTCTTCAAAACTTAACTAAAATTAATTTCCCGTTTATTTCATAGGATTGGTCAATCACCATATACAATTAGTTTTAGTTTTTATTATCCAATCAGATTACCATATTTCTTAAAAATGTTCATTTGGTTCTAGAGAATTAGCCCCCAGATTGCGATAAAACATCACACAAAAAAAAGAAGAATTTAAATTATGATAGTTCTTTTAACGAATTGTCGAGTTATTGCCCTTGACATTCGCAAATTTTAATATCTTGAAATAATTGAAAACTGTAAATTAATGCATATTGGTATGTTGAGGTGGACTTATGTATGGCTATTTCGTGTAAACGTCAAATAACCTATGTACAACCGAAACTATATCAAGGCATGCACTAATGTACGAAATTAATAAAGAAAATCTTAGAACACCTTAATGTTTCTTCATCTGTTTTTTTCAGCGGGTCGCCTGGAAGATTTCACTATAAAAACCTATCACATGGATCCAACCATTTTCTATTCATATGGTAGTTTGTGTTATCAGCATACGGGAAAATTTCCCCCCAATACCACTGAAGTGAACTGTGCAACAGAGTCGTCCGGTCGATATCTAGAAATCGCCAAACTGAAGGTGAATACCTCGCCACTGGAATTATGTGAAGTAGAAGTTTATGGGTTCGAAATTCCATCTCAAATGACAGGTAAAACAGTATATCTTTATAGGCTTCATATACATGTATCTTCTTCAACATCAACTTGTTAACCAACATCTTTCTGGAAGAATTACTAACAGCCCAATATTAAGACGTCTTAATCCATATAAATTTAAGACGTCTTATTATTGGGCTGTTTGGTCTTCTACCACTTTGTATATGTATCTTCTTTGATCAAAATTGAACTGCTTCCAGAACAACAGTACTAGAACTGGGTTTCACATATCACACAAATTGTCGCTTCCACTCTGTCCGTCTGTATACATTTTAACATGTGTTCGTACCACAGACTACAATTTTTGACGGATTTTATTTTGTCTATAGGTTAGTACCAAGGCAAGGACGATGCCGTCTATCGATTTTCGTGATGATCGATCGATCACAATTTTTCATCAATTTTCTTCATTTGATTAGGTCTACCATCTCAGCTCAATACTCAATCTACAGTCTAACTTTTTTGACGCATGGTTTCTATGTTTGGTTAATGTGCGTGTTCATTGTCAATTTTCAAGATGATTGTATAATTTTTCAGAGTTCAGCAAATTTAGTGCTTAAAACGTTTTAGTTGAACTTGATACTTCTAATCCTTAAGGATTACTTAAAACTCTTGAGAAGATTAATGAAACATGAGTTAGCTATTAGGTCTATACATGTACGTTCTGAAAATACGCAAAATTCTAGAAAATAGCAAGCGTTTAAAGTGATACTACGTCTTAGAATGAACATAAAATTTAATTCTTAAGATTGGTCAATATGAGTATATATTCATCAGTGAACTTACCTGGTGTCATAAAGTTACAACAGAATCCATGTAAAATCTAGAAAATTGGAAAATTCATAAAACTAAGTAATTATTGAAAAACGCTTAATCATAATATTATGAAGTGTTTTTCAATAGTTAATTGCTTATTTATTAAGATTTTTGGATTTATCGGATTATATAAGGATCTTGTTATGTTATTTATGAAACCAGGTATATCTACTGATGAATATATGCTCTTTTTGGCCAAGTTTAAAATTTCATGTTTATTCCAAGACGTAGCATCCCTTTAAAATATCCTCCCAAACGACATTAAAATTAATAGGAAATACTAAAAGTAATAATCATTTCAGGCGTAGGTTACTGTGAGAATAAAGAATCAAGAATGGCTGGTATCAATATGAAGATGGATACCACAACAGCTATTGAATGCGCTAGAGAATGTGACCATGAACCCAGTTGTCTGGCTTTTAATTATGAACATGTCTCTACCAACAATAATTGTATCCTTTTAACACAGATTGGCCCGATAAACTACGATATTGGTGTTAGTTAGTGGGAGAAATGTGCACAAAATAAAATGAATTGAATTTTCTGAAATGTGTATATAGATATACTGAACAAACAATACTTGTCATGCGGACTCGAAAGTTTGCCGATTCGAGACACCAAAAGAGCTGAACCATTTTCATTGGAGCTCAAACTGAATGAAGTCTTTAGACTAAGAGCCTGGAGCTGGAATTTTCTATGATATTCAGTAAAAATTTGTATGATTTCATATATAAATTTCTGTGATTTACAGTATCAAATGATATCCAGTTCTTAAGATTCTCAGTATAATTTATATGATTACAATAAAAAAATGTTCTATGATATCTTGTTTTATGATTTACAATATAAAATGTTCTACGACAGTACGACAGGGGTTTTCTTTCTATTATACCCTTATGGGATCTTTGATAGATTGCATTACCCCCTTTCTCGCATAAACCGTTACTATTTCGTGTTTGTTTGCAATAATTTAAGTATACAATGTTACATGATATCTAGTTGTATGATTTCCAGTATAAATTTCCATGATTTACAATATAAAATGTACTATTATATTTAGTATAACAATGTATTAAAATGTTCATTGATATCTGGTATAAAATATATCATTTACATCATTAATACTTTATAAGTTACATCTGATAATAGCCTTCGATATATTGTCTGATAAATCGGATATTGAGTTCTTCAGTTTATCAAAATTTTTCGTTCTCCGGGGATTTATTTTAGTCTTTGTTATATCTTTCAATAACATTTAAACTTTCTCACATTTTTATTTATAACGTTTCCGATACTTAAAAAACACTTAAAGTGATATATTCGTTATCTTTTTGCTTTCACTTGTTAGACTCTATTTAAGCATTCAAATTTAGATACGGCATATGGCTCGCCTGTAATTGAAATCAAAATCACTAAATCGTTAATATTTGCAGATAATGATGGATATAACTTTGGACAGTTTAATACATCCAGTTTTCATCCTTCTAACAAAATATTTTGGTAATTGGGTTTGAGAAAAAGATGCGAGAATGTATGAGTTATTTTAAAACTAATTAGGGGACAAAATACCTTTAACATTAAATTTTTTATGAAGTAACCAGTAGGAGACATCGTCAATTAGCAAAATGAACCATGGTAAATGACAACAAGTACAAATAAATAACATGACAGGTATATACAAAAACTAAATCAATATAAAAATAAACATAATGAATAATTCTTATTGAAACAAATAGTTCTCCATTAGAAAATATATTTAAAATCACTTAGACCTAATAACACGAGCTAAAAAATATAGTGGTCCAAATATATTTGCTTTTCAAGTTGAAATAGGAATCTGTAAACCAGTAAGTAGAAATGCTAATAAAGTCTTAACTTTAAATGTGCGTTTTCATTGCATTGTTATGGAACCGGGCGTTTGATTTCAATTTTTAAAGTGACAAATATACAATATACAGCTATATTATTTGGTAAAGAGAATACCATCTCACATAAAAGAGGTCGACAAAACAAAAGATAGCTTGCCATGCAAGGTAACATACGCCCACTACCAGCTGTCAGAAATGATAACAAAGTCTGTAGTGGTTTAATATGTGAAATCAATCATCCGATTTTTACTAATTTCAAGCTTTACTGAGATCTCATACCAAGTTTCATCAAGATCGGATAAAAAATGTAGTCTCTATCAGGCCAACAAGTTAAATTAGACGCATTGAATTAATTCAAGGGCAACAACTCCAAAACCGTTCACCTTGCCCATATATACATGCATGCCGAGTTTTATCGAGATTAGATAATAACTGCACCCTGTATCATGACTACAAGCAAAATTTGTAGGGTTTTACTAAATCAAGGGCAATAACTCCAAAACTGTTCATCTGATTATGACCAAATTCAAACTTGAATGATATCTCATCAATATATACATGAATACTAAGTTTCATCAATATCGAATAAAAACTATAGCGTGCCTAAAAGTCAAATTTGATGTATTTTTTACTAAGTCAAGGGCAGTAACCCTGAAATCGTTCATCCAATTATTACCAACTTCAAACTTGACCGAAATCTCATCAATATATACATGCATACTTTCATCAAAGTTTCATCAAAATGGGATCAAAATTGTAGCATTTATTGGGCATACAAGGCAATATTAACGCATTTTTACTGAGTCAAGGGCAATAACTCTGAAACCGTTTATCCGATTATTACCAATTACGAACTTGACTGAGGTATCATCAATATCTACAAGCATACTAAGTTGCATCAAGATCGGATAAAATTGCAGCCTTTATTGTGCATACAAGCCAAAATTCCCAGAGACTTTGGAAGGGCACGCAGTGCGTTTCAAAATGACTGATAGGCTATATTTTGAGGAGGTTTTGGAAGAACTCTTCCGAGGAGGAATGAACCCACTGAGGTTGAAAAGTCCTTAATTGGCAATGAATCGTGTTCAGTGTAGTACAGTAGCTGATGTTTGAACCCTTAAACTAAAACCATTATTCTTAGGTCTTAATTGGGGGATGATTTCTGGTCAGTGAGAGAGTGTTCTGATAAGGTGTGTTCGATTTGTCAGTTTCTGTAGAGTTATATCATGATAGAAAGCAACGAAAAATCCGTTTCTCCGTCACACATCGAACAAACCCCTAATATGCCCCATTTTGTTAAAATCAGTTTGGGTGTGAGCTGAAAGATCGAAAACCAATGTATGTCGCTCATTGTTTACAGTTTGATGCAAAGATCCTTGGATGAAGTTGCTATCCTGCTGAGAGACTTTCACTGTTATAAGGTATGCAATTGTTACTTTCTCTTCATTTATTAAAGAGCGCGTAATTAAGCAGATGGGACAGTAATCAAAGGCCTCCTCAAGAAACCTTGGCATTTTGAAATCGGGGAACCCCTAATGCTATCGCGCTTCCTTAGCACCTCTGCGTTCTTCATGGATCCAATTTGAGTATCTTAATAGGGGCAATAACTGTAAATGGAAAAGTAGAACAAGTGGTTACCTAGCAAGATACGCCCACTTCCCTGATACATTTTCAGTATATCAAGGGCAGGCACCAATCTGTGTCAAATCATACCTTAAATCTAATTTGACTGATATATTGTTGATTTAATCAGACACTAAATTTAATAAAATTCTGACATAAACTGTCACCTCTATCGGTTCACAAGTCAACAAATTTTAATACATGTTTACTAAGTCAAGGGCAATAATTCAAATTCCGTTGATTGAAAAATTATCAAATTCAAACTAGACAAAGATCTGATCTTTATAAATGATCACACCAAATTTCATTTAAAACCAATGATAACTGTCAATGGCAATAACTCTAAAACTGTTCATCGAAAGATTGTCAAATTCAAACTTGTCAAAGATCTCATCAATATAAATGATCACACCATCAATATAAATGATCACACCATCAATATAAATGATCACACTATCAATATAAATGATCACACTAAATTTCATTAAAATCTAAAAACTGTATTGCGTTCACAAGCCAATTGTGGACCATTGGATGGACAGGGGTGACGACAATATAAGTACCACATTAAAATATGGGTGTATAAAAACGAGTTTGAGCTGTCTAATCAGATAATAAATTAACAATTAAGTTACATATAAATATTTATACATGTACCAATATACAATTTCTATAAAAGTTATAAATAGCAAACATTTTCTTAAGGAGGAATGTTAAGTTTGTGACTTGAGAAAATGAAATTTGAGCAACTCCAAGTTAAAGGGAATATAAAGAGGTAATCTTATTTTATTTATGTGTACCAGGGACACTGATAGCATCAATTTGCATTCAGATGTTGTTCCTGCGATTACACAAAAAATAAGTGTTTGATGATGTTATAATTGCAAAATTTGCTTGTATCACTTAAGACCCTTTGCCATTAGTGATGTCATCAAACACTTAGTATTAGTGGAATTGCAGGATACACATGTCTGATTGAAAATTGGAATTGATGCTATCAGTGTCCTCGATACACATAAAATTTTAGAAAAGCTCCTTACAATCTCTTTAAAATAAATGGTTAAAGAAATATTAATCACACTCTTTCAGATAAATAATATTTGTATAATTAATATAGATGTTATAAAATTTTCAAATAATAAATACAACTGCCATAAGTACAAAATATTGATTGTATCGGAAGATTTCATCTTGATACAGTCAAATATGAATACAAGTAATACCATTGGTGAAATTGTGGTTGAAACTCATGTATATTTGACATCACATGAACAAATGAAATTCTGCCATAAAAATGTATAAATTAAAAACACAACCATTTTTGTCATAAATATTTTCAAAAACAAATATAATACAAATTGTTCAAGGCTGTTGTTTTGAATTTTACTGCAAAGACATGTTTTAGCATCTGAAAATATGCCAGATTGATGTTTATTTTCTTAATTTGACCAATTTTCACCAAATGTGTTCAGATGATGCCATGAATTATGAAAAGATGCCAATAACGAGCACAGCCTTAAAATGCTATATACTAATGCATGTATTATCAGTAAAAAATGCCTGACAGGAGAAATTAATATTTCCAAAAAATAATTAATCTTATTCTCACCGTTCAAGTCATGATAGCTTTAATGAATTAAATTGATTAATAAAAACATTAATGATAATTTGTAACCTCTTTAGATTTGTAGCCATAAATTAAGAATGTAACAGTAAAATAAACAACCAAAAGTAACAATGTTTAACAATCTGGAATGCCATTATTGTTTGTGTTAAAAATCTAAAAGAATGCTTTAACCATTAATAATTAAAAATTGAATTAAATTAACAAAAATTCTAATCAATCAAACCAAAACAATAATTTAGTGATCTGTATTGAAACATAGGATCATGCAGGCAACTGTCACTATCATATCTTGGGTGACTGCTTGAAACCTACTATATGCCATATTTGGTCATTTTGACTTTTTGGTACCGTTTGAAAGCTCGTTTGAAAGCTCGTAAAAGCGCGGAACTTGTGATCAAAACCTCGTATTCTTATCTTGATTGTAAATAACTAAAAAACCACTAATTAAATAACACGTATATAAACAGTCAGATCTAAAACCTCGTAAAATATTGTATTATACGAGGTTCAATGTTCCCTTTTCTGCGGAAGAAAATTAAAACCTCATATAGTATTATTATACGAGTTATTGGTTGAATAGATCATAGTACTCAAATTGTTATACGAGGTTTTTATTTTCAAAGAATGAAAACCATGTATAGTGGTAAAAATTTTTTTTTAACAAAATATGCGTACAAATAGTTTTTTGCGTTTTCCTCGAAAAGTAATTCTGCGTCATATTTCGTTATACGAGGTTTCAAGCGGTCACCCATGATATACATCTTTACAGAATGCATGGTTCATCTATTGATACAAACAAGGGTAACCATGTAAGAGCCTTGATGAGTAAAATTAATAATATTTTTTTTTTCAATTCAAAAAGTATTTCTCTGTTTTTAAGTAAAAATTACAAAATCTTTGAAATATCACTCTGAGTTTTATAACATCCAGTCTGTTATTTTCCTCCTCATGTAATTCAGTTATCTAACAAGCCTGATTCTGAAAAAGAGGAAAATCACATTAGGATAAGTCACTAGAAATTTATTGTTCAATAAAATCAATTCATTTAAAATCATTACCAAAATGATCAGACTGCTGAAAATTCTTCTGCAGTTTAATTCATTCATTATGGTATCAATGAATCAATCATCAACAAAAAATTAAACAGTGCTTAAATAGGGATAATGACAATGGGTAATACCATGTAGCATCATGTAGTTATTCCCCTTGACCTAGTAAAACATGTCAAATTTGCCTTGTTGGCATGATAGAGACTACAGTTTTTATCTGATCTTGATGAAACCTAGTATGCACATACATATTAATGATATCTCGGACAAGTTAATCATTGGTAATAATTGGATGAACGATCTCAGAGTTATTGCCCTTGACTTAGTAAAAAAGTGTCAAATTGGCTTGTAAACACAACAGAGGCTACAGTTTTTAACCAATCTTGAAGACACTTGGTATGCATGTATATATTGAAGTGATCTCAGTCAAGATCGAAATTGGTAAAAATCGTGTGAGAGTTATTGCCCTTGACTTAATAAAAACACACCAAATATACACCACATCATGTACTGAGCAACTAGGGAAATATTGCCATGACAGCCTGTCAGGGAGAAATCATTAAGGTTCATAGCCAGTATATGACCTTTAAAGCCTGTATTCAATGTCCTATATCAATCTTCATACATATAACATTTATTTATCTATACTTGAACAAAATCCATATGTTCTTTTTATAATGTTCATGAGAGAATTCGCAAATATTTTTGTTAAAAATGAAATGAACATTTTACTTTTCTGCAAAGATGTGTGTATTTAGGCTTGGCACGGAAAGAATTGTTTAATATCAAAAATGTCTTACTTATTAATCTTGCTCTCTTTTCCTCAGCCTTCCTCTTCCATTCTGGTTCTATATTTTCTTTAGGAGAATCTTTCATAGGAGTAGAACGAGGTGCTTTACGTAGTTGGAGATCAGAAAACCATGGTGGTGTTATCTTCTCTTTTTCATCATTTTCATTAGTGTTGTTTTCTTTAAAACAATACCATCCATTTTAAAATAACACATAATATTAGATAAGGAAGTTTAACCAGGGACAGAGTGTCTTCATGACCAGTCTTTACACACCTTATCAAGGGTGTCCTAGAGGAAGTTCTTTTTTGTTCTTAAGAATATTAGATCTTGCGTTAAATGTTTCGCTGTTCAGACAGAGAATTACCCATGAGCACTTCTATAAAGGGCATGAGTCTAGATATCTCCAATATGAAAACAAATGAAGCAAGTTTGACAAAGAGATACTTGTGTTTCCAAACCAGATTCAAATTATACCAATAAAATTATTTGTAAGTTAAAAGCACTGCCCACCTTTTTGGTTTGTGATGTTCCTAGTTTCTACTACTGGTTTACGTAGATGAACTTCAGGCAAAGTCCTATCTTTGACATCACTATTTTCTTGATTCTTATTTTCTAAAATAAATATACACACGTGTGGTTATGTTTGGGCATCAGTGAACATTTTAAGAGATAATTGGCATTGTATTAGGCAACAACTCGTCCAAACTCAAACTAATGATACAAACATTATTGTCCAGTCCATGTCAGCCAGGATGACTTAATCAATTAAACAGAAATTATAATTCTATAACCTAAATAATTCTACACAGTTCAAAAATAAACCAGAAAAACACAAAATATACACATACCCATATCTAACATTTCTGCCACTTTGGTTTGTTTATCTAAAGCTGTTTTCATCCATGAAGGTTTTTCAGATTTTTGATCTTGTATAATCTTTTGGCTGTTATTTGAATCAGTTTTCACTCGATTAGATTTCCGTGCCTTTATTTCACTCATCCAAGATGGCTGCTTGACTTCTGTGTGTGAGTTGTCAGTTGTAGTTATGGAGCTGTTTCTATTGCTGGTATTTTTTTCTGATACAGAGTTATTTTTCTTGGATTTCATTTCTATTAGCCATGACGGTTCTTTTGGTGTTTCATTATTTGAATTGGATGGCACATAATCAAAATTTCTACTTGATCGTTTTTCTTGAACTTTGACCTTTTCAGAAGTTTCAGGGACAGACGGTCTGAAGTCCAGATTTGTAGAATGTCTTTTTGAAATATTGTTAGAATCTCTCTTAGGTTTGCGAAGCTGAACAATTTCACCAAAATTAGATTCTGATGAATTGAAGGAGTCTTCATTAGAAACTTTAGATGAAATATTGATGTCTCTTTTATTTTTGTCATCCACAACCGATGTTTTTGTCACTGTTTCTACATTTGGAGTATCTGTGATTGTTTCTGACACTGATTCATTTTCACTGCCACCAGTATAAGACAACCTATTTGGTTTGTTTAGAATTGAAGAAGGTGATTTTGGGCTGACAGGGGAAGTAACTGCAGTATCTTTATTCTCAATGGAAGTGGTAACTTTAAAATTAGACTTGAAAGTAGGTTTGTCATTTTTCTCCTCACTTAAAACATTGTCATCATCAAATTTATTAGATAATTTCCTTTCGAAAACATTCGAACTTGACTCAGTTTTTGGTGTTTCCATGGTTTCAGAACTGAACAGATCTTCTGAATTTTCACTTTGAACAGAAGTCGCCTTGTCTTCAAATGGTTTCTCTTCAGGACTATCATCGTCATTTTTGGAAAAAGGACCCTTGTCCCTTGCTGGAATCATAGGCAGGACTCTAATACCAGTTTTATTCAATTTTGGCTTTTCTTGCGCTGGTAGAGTTGGTAAAACTCGCAGATTTGCAGATTTATCAATTGCTTCCATATCTTTTGATGAAATTTCTTCCTCTTTCATATTTTCGTTTGTTGGAGATAGATCATCATCATGAACAGATAGTTTCCGATTTTTGGAAAACAACTGAAACGAAAATTAGAAATGTGACTGATTTTAGACGTATAAAAAATTGATCTCTAAACAAACTGCTTTATTAAATAAACCAAGTATTAATATGAACCATAAACCCGAAATACAAACAACATACTGGTGAAACATTGGTAGCAGCTAAAAGTCTCTCATTTAAATCGACTAGACTGCTTGTCTCATACTGCCAACATGTTTCTGATAAACAATCATCATCAGGACAGGACACCTTTATTTGAAATGGGGGTCTCACTCTCTAAAATTCAACTTGAGGCTTATGAGAAAGGAACTCATATACATATTCCAGCTATACACTACCTAAACCAAATATTCCTTCAAACCTTTTATGATTAGAATAGGGAGAAATTAGGAAAATTGACAATCCAAATTTAAGTCTGTTTCAGATCACTTACTTTAGATGTGCTTAAATCCTGTAAGCCAGGCATGGCAAAACCAGGTTTAGGTGGACTTTTAACTGGAGATATAACTTCATCTGGTTCAGGTACAACAGTGTCTTCTGGCTCACATGATTCAGGGGAAGTAACTTCTGGTTTTGGTTCTGAAATATAAGTGGATACTGAAACTCTCAACATTAGGTATTTGGGGGTGAAAGCTGACAATGGACCCCCCTTTAAGCACACGCATCAGAATTTTTCTTTCCTTGAGAATTCGAACCCACGGCACCTAAACGCCTAGCAGACAACAATCCAACAAGGTACAGTCGGAGGGGGATACATCTGGTTAAATGATAAGTCTTTGGTAATAAAACAACATAGGTCAAGATCTTTTGTACTTTTACTTTTTTCCTTACAAATTTCCATCATTGCTCCCTGCCAGCCAGGGCCAGACATGAAATATCAAAATATTATTACTTAAATATGGAAATTTTCATATTCATGATTAAAATTGTTAACAATAGCTTCTGCTTAATGTGAATTTGATGTTGACAGGATTGTGACAATTCATTTTGCGATAACTTCTCAATTTCATGATGAATTAAGAATTCTACCTCCACTTGTATACCTATACATAATGTCATCAAAATATTTACCTGTTGAATCAGAAAAGAGAGAATTGTCATCTGTAGGAAGAATACTTCTAACACCTTTCCTGGAGGGTTTTCTACGCAGGGCATAGGATCCCTTTTTAGCAATTTGACCTTTAAAACGTTCTGCATCTAAACCAAGATCACTAGTGGATGGTAGCTGTGGAATCATATTAAATAGTTCATTAATAGAGAGACAACAATTTTTTACAGGAATAACATTTTTAACTTAGGTTCATGAGGATCCTTTCTACCAGCTGGTCTTTGGCCAACCAGATGTTGACTGAGATGAGAACTCTTGACCACCATTTGTTTCATGGAACCAAGCAAATAACACTCTTGAAAACTGACTGCGCTTCAATTCTCAATTCTCCAAGTAATAGATTTAATTTCAGATGTCAGATGTCCTTATGGTTACATTTCTACTGATGAATTCATTTGTAGGAAAATGGCTTTGTCTTCCCTTCATACTACAGAACCTCAATAAGCTTATACCTGTACATACCTCTAAGACATCAAAGTTGATTTCTTTTTGGTCTATATCTCCACTAACTATACTTGTATTTGTTGTATTCTGTAATATTGAATTATCCTTGTGCATAATATGAATGAATCGCTTTAATATTTTTCTTCAAAATCTCATAAAAACTGTTTCAACTGATATGTGTCATTTCATTTTGATCAACTAAGGGAGACAACCAACAACACTATCTCTTCATATATCAACAGAGAGATCTGAATAAGGCTCTCATTTAAAAAGCTATTATATCCAAAACTTCATAATATATAACATGGTTCGTTAAATGGAATAAAAATGTCAAAGACGAAATAACCTGATGCTGTATCAAGGGCTACATGTCAACTGACTCGAACTGCTTTGGTGAATCAAAATGGTATCACTTTTGATAAGTATATTATTTCATATTATATGTCATAATGTTTTCCTTATACAGGTAACTGACTAAATTTGTCATTAAAGCTGGGGCTTTTTTTATCAGTCATGACTGGCACATGCATCCCTGGCATGCTTGTACTAACCTGAGAATCATCATTTTTAATTAAGTCAAAATCCAGATCTTTAGCATTTGATGAACTATTGGCCTCTTCCATGGTATGCTGATCGGTATTATCTGATGGTATACTATCTGTTATATCATCTTTATTTATTACTTCATATGTTGATAAACTAACAGGGTTATCACCAATATCCCCCTCCTAATAGTATGAATAATAATCATCATTGTCATTAATGTCTATTAATCATCATGATGATCATCATGATCACCATCATCATCATCTATTTCATTTCAAAATGGTGTTTACCATCCCAAACTTCTTTAAATTGGACTCAAAGTATATGACATAATATTTTTAGACTCGGAAAAGGCTGAAGTTTTTTTTATATCAATTACTTATATTGTTTTTTATGTTGCTTCATGCTAAATATAGCAATCTGTATCAGACTTCAGTTAAAAAGGGCATTAAAACTTTGACCAGTAGGTAGCCATTACCTGTTTATAATCAATAGACAAATCACACAATAGATCTGGTGCTATATCTGATTCTTTCTCATCCTGTAAAAATAACAAGATAAGCATGAACTACCACAAGCCAAAGGACTAATTCTTCTGATCAGAGATCAGAAATAGGTTGTATCATTCAAAATGTTTACATCTAGAGTCTTAAGGCCCCCATACACGATCAATTTGTTCGTTAATTAATTAATTAACTAGTTCAGCATGTGGAAATCTGGTGGCTTCTTCAGGTCATCTTTATGAGTTGACCAAGCTATAAATGGGTAAAGATATAGAGGGAACAAACAATGTCAAGATGCTTGACCAAGGAGCAGCTGGCTGACATGGTCCAAGAAAAAATTCTCTTAAGAAATGTGTATATTAACTTTTCATGTCTCCTGAAATTATGTCACATTCTGTTTCTATCATAATATTTTTTTCTCACATGTAAAAAGCAAAAATAAAAGGCATCAGAGACAACATGGTCTTCAAAAATGGCACAAACCTTAAAGTCATTAGTATTAGGAACAATTGAAAAATCACTCAATGAATCAAACAAATCCACATTACTAAGAGTTGGTGGTGCAGGGGTGCTTTGGTGAGTGGTGTGGGGGGTGCTAGGGTTGTCATTTCCAAGGAAGTCTAACAAATCATCAACACTATCTGCTTGAGCATTTTTTGGAGGTGGAGAATCCATTTTAATTTTTACACGAAGATGCAGAATGTAGCTTTAAATCTATCAAAAAAAACAGAAATTTGAAATTGTTTTTTTTTTAGGGCAGAAGTGAGAAATTTTTGCTCCAATGCATATAGGAATTGGAATGGTTTTGATTAAGCTCTCTGTTATATTTTGCCTGTGGT
Source organism: Lottia gigantea (assembly GCF_000327385.1). NCBI lineage: Eukaryota > Metazoa > Mollusca > Gastropoda > Lottiidae > Lottia > Lottia gigantea. The sequence goes on from NW_008706957.1 coordinate 280,544, forward strand.
GGAATCTTCTTGGCATCTGTGATCTGATGAAATTGTTCTTTAACATGTGTTCTGGGTCATTGAAATATTCAACCAATCAAATGGCCTGTACAATAAAAAAAACTACATGAGAAGAATTCTGGGATATGGACTGTTGGAATGTATTATCAGCCCCCTTTTTTACAGTGATTAATCTGAATAAATTCAACAACCTTTGAACATATTTGAAAAAAATCTCACAGAACACGGTTTATGAAAGAATTTCAACAGATCATGGATGACAAGGGTAAAAACTCACTAAAAACCACAAACATCTTAAACATATTTTTTCTTTTTAACAAGTCTATTAATAAGTTAGTAAATTATTAAAAAAAAACAACAATTCCATATTAAAGTAATACTATGTCATAGAATGAACATAAAATTTCAGTTCCCAAGAATGGTCAATATGAGTATATATTCATCAGTGAACTTACCTGGTGTCATAAAGTTACAACAGAATCCATGTAAAATCTAGAAAATTGGAAAATTCATAAAACTAAGTTATTATTGAAAAACGCTTAATATCAAGATTAAGCGTTTTTCAATAGTTAATTGCATATTTATGGATAATTACTAAGTTTTTTGGATTTATCGGATAATATAAGGATCCTGTTATGTTATTTATGACACCAGGTATATCTACTGGCTCATATTTGCCAAGTTTAAAATTCTTCAATTTTATGTCAATTCTAAGACGTAGTGTCACTTTAAGAGAACTCTATTCCTAATCCATTTAACACAAAATAACATAGAACACAAGTTCAGTAAGCATGATAAAAAATAATAATTCTCAATCACAATAATCCTTTCAAGTGACACACGATATACATTACATTATAATAACTTCTAACATAACATTATCTACTTCAATGAACATTGAATGATAGAGGAAGTTTAATATATCTTGTATAAGTTTATACCTATAGCCTATATATGCAATTATATCTAATGCTCAAGGCCATGATTTTAATATTAAAGAATTTAAAAACATAGTCACAAAAAATTAGTCTCAATCTATCTTTTTTTTTTGTTAATTTCCTAAGTTATTCAATAAAAATTATGTGAACCAAACCTTTTTTCACTTTTGAGAGAAATTTCAAATACGCCTTACTTCATATTACTTTTACTCTTGGCTGTGGCTATTCGCACCAGGACGGTACAAAAATGGGCATTAAAAAACACTAACCCTAACAAAGTCACATAATATCATTCATGACAATCAAAATGGCTTCACGCTATAAGAAAACCCAAAAACTAGTGCGCCTATTGTGTTTTATCTTATCCGTACGTTGTTAGCAGCCATAGAGAACACACACTGTGACAGTGCAAATAGCCAGTGCGTTTACTCTTAGCATGAAACAGGAATGAATTATTCTGTCGGAAAGACACCTTTCTAATATCTAAATCTTATATATTATACAAAGACTTATCTGTCAATGAGAAACAGGCAGTATGTTAAATTCATATTATTAAAAACAGTATAAATTATACATGAAAATATTTCTAAAGTATGCTATTTATATCTATGTATCTATTTGATCAACCTAAATTTGTTGTAAAAGGTATGATTAAAAACAGAGTGTGCAAGTTTAAACTAGCTTTGGATATTCGCCCCATTTTGGTCAATAATTTTTTCACTTTCCTAACCTACCACCTGTTGAATACCGATTTCGGGTAGTATTTCACGGGTAACTGGGTCTGATTTGAGATAATCGGTTAACAGTCAACTTTATAAGAAGTAAAAAGAAAGCAAGTTTGTTATTATTTTTATTATTTCAACGAGTTATGAAGATCGTATTACTTTTTATCAACTCTCCTCTAATTGGCTGTTTGTTTCTTCTTGCCTGTCAATCAGCTTCAATATTCATGAGTACAGATTCATTCAGACAATAGTTTTAAACCAGTTGTGGGACCAGTACACTGATTTGTGGTGACACACTCATAACACTGACCTCACAACTGGTATAAAAACCTTTGATCTGTTAGAGACTGTAGCAATGGGTTAAAATGGCGCCAGTCCGTCTGAACTCTGTCAGGCCCGCTCATAATCTTACATTGAAGCAGACGCTTCAATGGGTTGTATGGTATCTACCGACAATTCCCAGGGAACTAGCCAAAATCTTCCGAGGTACTCATTTACACTTACTGTAGTTTAGTTTACGGTGAGTTACCGCCGCAAATTCGGTTTTTGACTCCTTTTTTTATAATCTTTAGTAATTAACCGGGGTTTACTGGGTTACAATGGTTTTTACTTTAAAACTCAGATTGTCCCTTTAAATCTAAAACATACTAATAAAAGTTTAATAGTATTAGAATAAAAGATAAAAGGAACTTATATAAACATGTAACTTTAATATACAGGTAAATATAATACTAAATATACATACTGAAGGTTTTCTGGTTAGTCCATAATGTTAGGTTTCTACAACCTTATTTCAATATTAGCTTCACCTGCAAAATACAAATAAAAACATCTTTTAGATTTCAAAGGGTAGTCATCAACAAAACCTATAATGAAAATTTACAAATAAAATTCAGGTTTCAATAATCCATCATGACACAATTGGTCAAATTTTTGTTCGTAGATAGTCAAATCAGATAGGAAATTGTTGTAATAGATTTCATCTTAAACTATTGGTTGCCTAATGCCATATTTCCATTCTAGACGAAAAGCTAGGCAGAAGATGCCTAATTTTGCTTTCATAAACCTTAAAATTAACTGTTGAATCACCCTTGCTTTCAAGGCTCATACCAGACAATATTTCATTGGACAATAGTCTATACAAAAGAAAAATTTAATCAAATCCATGAAAGTATATTGTAAACCTCAAGGAAACCACCTAGACAATCATTCTTTATGTATTTAATACAATATATTCGAAGGCAAATATTCTTCTGTCCAAACTTGTGCAGTTTAAAATCTTATCAATACATAGAAGCATAGTTATAAATACATATGACAGAGATATTGTAAAAGGGTTTCCTAATATTTGGTGTGTCAGACACCATCTTCCTTGAAATTACCAGTGCACACAAGTACATTTTGGGTGGTTGATTTGAGTCTTGAATATATGAATATAGGCTTCAGAAGAACTAGAAATGTACGAAAATCATATAATATCTTTAAAAATATCTCAAAATAGTTATTTATATCTACAGGACCGTTTTGATATTGATTTCATAAAACTCTTAGTTTTTGTTGAATGGCAAGAACTACAGATTTCCGACTGAAAATTAGAATAGTGTCAATCGATGTCATCAAAAAAGATAAAAAGTTTAGAAAACTTCTTTTAAGTCCCTATAAAGTAAACTCAATGTGCCTAAATAAGGATTGGTTCAAACAAATTTTCAAAAATATCAAGCAAGGACTTGTTTACCTTACATAAAGAAAGGTACATCCTATTCATATGTATATTATTGTATTGGTAAATAAACTGATTACAAAACAAACTGAGTAACATAGTTTATTGCATTTCATTATACCAAATTTACCTTCACAAGGGAGAGGTTCACAAATAACACACATAATAAACACTAACTATATTTTGTGATGCATAACTAGGTGTTTGTCATTTTAAAGTTTTATTGCAATTCTCTTCTCAAACAGTTGCTCTCATTCTCAAAGGGACATATTCGTAATTTTTTTTAACCAATCTTACCTCAGTCAGAATTAGAGTTCACAGCTCACCATTGAAATTTGAGCCTTCAAATTCATGTATGTACAGAATTATCTGTGTTTGAAAGTCAAAACAATGAGTCAAGTTTTCTTGATACACTGCCATTTATAGAAAAGATAAATTTGGAAATAAGAAGAGAAATTCCTAGTTTGAAGTATTTTTGAAGGAATTATGTGATTTTCGTACATTTCTAGTACTTCTGAAGACTATTTACATATATTCAAGACTCGAATCAACCCATCAAATTGGAGCATCTGTCCCTTTAAAGCTTGGATATTTAAAGGGATAAATAATTGTTTTCCCAGTGACAAGAGCTCACTTTCAGCTTTTCATATAACTATTCAGAATGAGAATCTGACATCTGGTTGTCTGTTAATTCAAAAATAAGGTTGAAGAGGTTTAAATATCCTGACCAAAATAAAAATTTATCAAACAGTTTCTCAAGAACACAATATGATTAGTCAAACCTTTACCCTTACATTTTTTTCTGACATCATAGACGAAGGATACATCAAATTTTAATTTTGAAAAGAGAAACAGAATGCTTAAATTAAGCTCTATGATTTATAAAAACAAATAAAGTCTATCTATTCCCTTTGTAGTGGATTTCCAACCCTGCAATATCCTTTAAATCCCTTCAACTTGTAAACCACTATTTCATTACAAAAATCCCCATGCTCACACTCCAGAACACCTGGTGCCAATCTGCAGCTGGTTTGCTACTTTGACATCCCTTTCTAAAGGTTCTTAAAATACAAGAACTAATATCGTTTTTCTATTAACTTACACTATACCTTGTTACTCTTCAATCACCCTAAATTATAATTATTAAATAAAACACCATACCCATTAATGAGCATTTTTCTGAAATCCTATTTACATGATAAGCATAATCATTAACAAACAGATCGGCAAAGTTTTCTAAAAAAACATCATTAGTGTAAAGGTATCAGTCAGTGACTAATTCTACTATAATATACTAATAAAGACTGTATTTTCTCTGTATAATGATTGAATGGATGAATGAAGATCGGTACTTAGAACGTTGACACACTTGAATGATGACACAAATTACATACTAAGTCTTATCAATGAGGCCTTTCTTCTCTTATTCCCTGGTGAAAAATTAGTAGAAGCTCAAGGTTACGACCCTATCTAATGTCAACAAATTGTGAAGATTTTTTACAAAGTTTACTAGTATTAATTTTCACCTAAGAATTTTCAGATAAAGAAATCTTTCATGGATTTTTACATGATATTTTTTTCTGATTTAGACTAGGCTTTATGAAAACAGGCAACACCCTACAGTGTGCAATAAATGAATTTTTGAAAGAAAAGGATGCATTACTGGTTTCAAGCTGGTTATTCTCCTTCAAAGGAAATTCAAACCAGAAGAATTTCAAAACTAAGAAACCTTAATTGAACAAACTGGTAACAGTTACCGGTACTCCACCTTTTTGAAGGAATTCCAGACTGAAATGGTTTTTTTTCGAAAATAAATTTAGGAACTCTAAGAGTAAGCACTACTGACTGCTTATTGTACTTCCTTTAAAAAGGAAAGCAGTAAGCACTGAATTTAAATTCTCTGGTTACTACATTTTAAGGGTAAAACTTTTACCGTAAAAGGTCATTCAAAATTTGTTTAAATTGTCTTAAACTGAACAACATAATTCTATTACAAGAGTTTATAATTCCTACCTCTAAAATACCAATTTGCGTCCTAATTCTTAACAGAAATCAAATCCCACAGGCTTAACTTGATATAAAACAGTTTAAATGTTTTATAAATCTATATTAACCAGGTCTCAATTGATTTAAAAAGTATGCTATAAAATCTATATGTTGTGTTGATAAACACAAACTGTCAGAAAGTTATTTATAGATAATCAATTTTTCAATTAATCCTCCCTCAAAACTTGAAGGGATTGTAAAGAGATTTTCTGAAAAATTTTATGTGTACAGGGGACACTGACAGCATCATTTCTATAGTAATATAAGGATTTCAATTACACAATTTATGGCCTTACAGCTCTCTATGTGCAGCTATATTTTTCTTTAAAACCAATTCATTATTACTGATGTCATCATGATAATTTAAAGCAATTATATTAAAATGAAAACTTTTACTTGATATTAATTTCTAAATAATGTCCAATTTATGTCACAGAAGATATCCAGCCATTATCTCTAAATTAATTCTTCTTCCAGAAATCTTTTAACTATAAGGGCACTAATTTGTATTTATGGGGGTTGAATTGATGTACCAATATCACATTACAGTTTATGACATCGCATATACAGCAACCTAGAAATTTTTCTACCTTCTAGGATTTTCCCCGGCTTGAAGTTTGTACAGCTAAATCAATGTTATGTGAAGTTCACCAGGGCAAAAGATATTGTAAGATATCCATTTTATGAACTTCACCACTCTTTAAGAAAAGAGTCTTCAATATAATTTTCATCGATAATCATTGATACACATGGATAAATAGACTCAAATGCTATTATCTGGACAATTCCCGTTTCTGAGACTAAAGTACTTTGGATCACACAGATGGTCAAGATATCACTTTAACCAATCTGTGGAAATTATAAACATAGATCTTACTAGCAAAATTACCACAATATGACTAAGATACATTAATAGTATCATAGAAATTATAATATATGGAATTATGGACTATATAAAAAGAAAAAAGGAAATTACTTCCCTATAGTTCCCTAGAAACGAACCCCAGTCATATTTATATCAAACCTAACATGAAAAGAAATATATATTGAATATATACTGACAGTTGTTAGGACTAGGCGATATTGGTACAAGTTGTATCGCGATATTAAGCATTAACATATCACGATAATGGTATATATCGCGAAGTTTCTAAAGGAAATTTTAACTGATTTTTCATACAAAAATTGAAATATTAAATGTAATATCTCTTAAAAACACCCCAGTCATGAATATTATGACATTGATTACTTATTAAAATTGTGGCTATACTTCAGTATTTTTTTTAATCAGGCACTCTTTATATATGATATAAATTCCTTTACCAGTCTGTTTGGTGATAATGGTATATTGCCAAGGCAGAGTTCACTGTAAATTCAATAAATAATGATATAGATTCATTATGATAGAACAATATTATTTCACAAAAAAATTATTAAAATTAGTATCATACCATTCTGATAGGACCATAAACTAATAAAGGAAGAAACAACTAAATTTGACAACAATAACAACTCAGTTCTTGTGAATCCTTTGTACCAGCTGGATCTTGGCCAGACCTCTTGACTTTCCTGGGTTTAATCAGTACCCATTTACATCTGGGTCAACTGGATTAATGAAGAAAGATTTTACAAAAACCTTCAGACAAAATAAATTTTTATATGGTAAAAAGCAATGATATATGACTGTACAACCATCTAATCCCAATATATATTTGGCCTTACCTTCAGGATTCAATTTTCAACTCTTTAACATAGACCTTTTAAGTAAAATATATCGTTATTCTTAGTTAATCGATAAATATCAATGATATATATCAACCACTTCGGTTTTATAATAGAAAGAAAAGATTGTCTGCTGCTACATTAAATCCAAATATGGTCATAGATATGGTCTATATTTATATATTAGTAAATATAATACTACATACTTGCTGACAATCATAAAGTCAAATTACATAGTTAATTTGTAATGGTTCATTACCATAATATTATAAATAGAAATTATACAATTATATAGTAGGACTTAAAACAATTTTCTAGTGTGATCTACTCTGATAAGGCTAGGAGCTGAAAAGGTTTTGGGAGGACTTAAAATCAGCATCATCTCTTATGCCCTTGGCCATTCTGATACATGTCAAATATCTTGGTTCCACAGATAGTTGTCACTAAAACTCCAACAGTTCAAATTTGAGAAAAATAACAATGTAGCTCAATTAGTTATATTTGCGTTTGGTATGGTTGTAGACCTGTAGACTGGTCTAAAGTCTTCCACATTCCATTGGCTTTAGGCCCTTTAGACCAAATCCAAACACTTGAGATCAACCTTAATGAGTACTGTGTTAATGTCATTAGCAAGGCAAATTATGCTAACACTTTTGGAACACCTAATGTCACAGCATCTTTGTGGGAGCCGCGGTGGCTCAGTGAGTTAGACGCTTGCTCGCTAACCTGAAGGTCTAGGGTTCAATCCCGGCATAGGTCGAGATAATGCCTTGGATTTCTCAACCCGGTTTCCCCCTGTCAGTGATGCAGGTAAGAGGGGCTGACATGAAAAAAAGCGTCTAGTTGTTCGGATGGGACAATAAACCGAGGCCCCCGTGTGCTTCAGGCTGTGCACGTTAAAGATCCCTCGACAGTTGGAAATCGAAAAAGAGCAGGCTAATGCCGCTGTCCTGGCAAAATTTCCCTAATTGCACCCTGCATGGCATTGCCCGTCTTCATTAGCCCACAAGGTGCAGAAGAGTAGGACAGCATCTTTGTGAAGAGTCTACATAGCTAATAATATGGACTTTACAGGGGATCTACATTTTGATTGATCAATTCTTCTTCTGATATGACCTTGGTATAATGACTATTAATTTATGCATAAATTTCCCCCAGAGGGTAATATTACCCTTATCAATTTGAATATTGAGTATCAGTTACCTGGGGGGAGAATACAGGTGCATACACAGATGGCACAAAGCAAACTCCTTATTATACAGATATAATCATCTCAACATTTGTTTAATAGGCTTTAATGACAGTTTAAAGATCCACAAAGAGTTGCTAGAAAACAAGATGTCAGACCTAGATTCTGAAAAGTGATACAGATTGCTTTAATTGAAGTTAAACAAATATCCATTAAACTATTGCCTTTTTGCAATCTAGACAATTTTTTTATTCCCCAGTTAGTGCTTTCTTGATCTTGTCAGCTGTTTTCATTGACATTTAGACTTCCCAAAATATTTTTTTAAAAGGGTAAACATCTTTAGGAATTTGTACATGTACACTGCTTGCCATAATGAATTACCGGTATATACATTTACAAAAATATTTTGCAATATCAGCTTCTGCAGACGTTAATTTGTCATCTACCAACCAACCAAACAACCAACCAAATTACCCACTTATCATCCTAACCATCATGTTACCCAACCAACCACCCAACCAATTTACCCACCTACCCACCAAACCAACCTAACCATGCCATTTTATTTGATAAGCATTGCTCTTACACATTCTTACATTCCCAGGACCTACTTATCATAAAGATATATTATGAATGAAGTAACTATATATTATAAAGTTATATTATATATTATAAATTATTCTAACAAGTTCTATCAATATTTGATTATTAACAACCATCAAATAAAATTACAGTCAAAATACTGTCTTTATAACTTTCTAGGGTATGATCACAATATTATTCAATATCATGTTTATCAAGTTCAAGGGACCATACACTGAAGCTTTCTTCATTTAAAGTGATTCAGAAGATATTCTTGCCATTGTATAACTAGTCAGGAATACTACAAGGCTTCAGTTGGTATCATTCTGATATCCCTTCCAATACCTGTGGTTTCAATAATTCCAGAAAAACTTGACCATTATGATGTGACATATTTGTATATACCAGTAATATGAACAGATTTGTATACACCAGTAATATGAACAGATTTGTATACACCAGTAATATGAACAGATTTGTATACACCAGTAATATGAACATATTAATATCATGTATCATAAGATATGAGTTGATTAAAATGCCCGTATCTGTTAGTTTCTATTTAGTGTTTGTTTTCGATGGGTGACTATTTGCCATGTGATCACATTCAAAACCAGTATCTTAATCAGATTACAGAGAACCACCGGTGGCTCACCCTGTGACTCAATGTCAGTTAAACTCTAGCTCGCTAACCTGAGGATCCAGGGTTCAATCGTCGTTCAGATGAGAAAAATAAACAAAGGCCCAGGCTTTGCACATTAAAGATCCCTCAACAGTTGGAAATCCACAAAATACAAGCTGATGCTTCTGTTCTGGCAAAATTTCCCTCATTATACCCTGAGGGGTGTTGCCCATGTTCATTACCCCACATGGTCCAGAAAAGTAGGACGTAAAACTCCATTCATTTCATTTCATTTAATCAGATTACAGTCAATGGAATCTAGGTAATAAATAAATTCATACTTCAACATGACCTAACAAACACTTAAATAAATTAAGACAACAGAGTGGAATTGTAGAATATCAGTAGTAATATATTGTTAGTAAAGATTTGTTATATTATAGATATGGTCTGGTCTGTTAGAAATATGTCTAGTGTCAATAAAAGGTTAATCTATAACTAAATAAAGCTCATAACTAAACATTTTCTTCTTTTTCTTGGACATAATCTTACAATTTCTCTCTAATAAATTATTACACCTGGATTTTCTCTTAATGCAACTTATACCAGTTTTCCTAGGCTCTTATTTCTTGATTTTATTCATCAGTTTGAACATAATCTTACAAATAACAATTTTTATCATGGTAGGGATTGAGTGTCAACAACTTGGAGACTCTCTAATGAAAGAGATTCAAAAGAGGTTTTCAAACAGGAAGCAATTTTTTTGTTTCAGCCAGACACACAATTAAGGGGTCTAAAAAAAGTCTTGAGCTTCTACTACCTACACCATTCTCATTCCAGTGCCATGTCTTTTGAACCTGTAATTCCAAAATCTTCTTGACTATCAGGAACCGTAGATAAAAATGAAAATACAAAAATGGACTACATAGAAGTTACAAGTGTCCCATATATAAGGTTTAAAAAACCTGAGAGGAAACAGACAATCTGAAAAGTACCTTGCACAATCGTTTAAAAAAACAAATAGCTTGCACTTAATTTGTATACAATCAAATTAAGTGCTGTGATACCTTTATACAAACATGACATGTTCAACATGTACTGAAAAGACCAAGCATGACATGTAAAACACCAGATCAAACAAATATTTAGACAAGATCAACAGACGTCAAAACCAATCAATGAGGTGAAAGTAATTAAAGAAAGAATTAATGAATTAATGATAATGAGTTTTTAATGATTAAAAGAGTCTGAATAGATCTTTTAAATCTTGTAACAATCATTTCTAGAATTTCACATCTGAATCAACGAATCAGGTTGAAATTTCTCTTTTATTAGTCGCTTAAAGGAGGATCATGTGATAGGTCAAAAGTGCAGAAAAGTTCAGAAGTAAACAATGAGCATATTAGCGACGTCGAAAATTTGCAGATTTCGATGTTTCCTTGATTTTTTGTACTTCCATAGAAATTGGGAATTTTAACCCTAATCCAAATATCACTCCATTCTCCTTCCTTTGAGCCATTGGTGCAGAAAAGTAGGACGTAAAACTCCATTCATTTCATTTCGTTTGAGCCAAAATGCCACTATGCACAAAGTTCTGTGAATATGAAGATACCATGGCAGTGTGAAATATTGGTCAAGTGCCCAAATGGAAAATTGCAGACATACCCAATTAGAAAGATATTGTTCTAAAGCTGACATATGTTATGCCATGATCATGAAATTGGTGGAGATGTAATTGCATTGTTATGGAACTTTAATTTAACAAAGCAGGTATGCATGAAAATGTTGTGGAATAGCCCTGGGCCCAATTAGAAGAAATCGATAAAATTGGCTTATAACAGATCCTGTCTCATGTACTATTAAGCTGTGTCTATGTAGCGTACTTACTATGCCTAAATACAACTTAAAGACCTAAAATAATAAATTCACATTGCATGTTCATTAGAAATATGCTAAAAATTTAATCTACGCATGAAATGTGTTAACAACTGTTTTCTACACAAGTATAACCTTATCAACCACCATCTTGACAAAATTTATAAACCGAGAATAAAATTTATTGATTTCTGATCCAATATCTGTAGTACAAGTTATCTTGCACCAATTACAATATATGAATAAATGACTCATTCATCTTGACATCTTTCCATTTCTCTCATTACAAGAATATTTCAAATTCTTTTAAAATATTCTTTTCGTTAAGTTTTCAAGAACTCCATCACGTCTGGCAATCAATTATTTGAATACATTGAGTACATATTATATAAAATATATTATAATTACAATTTCTTTATATAAGCTTACTCTTTTAAAATAACATTACATTTTGTGTGTCAGATTTTCCAAAATGTAACCAATTACATGGTTACTGCCAAGCAATGTCTTAATAATCAATCATGGATTCTCAGTGTACAATGAGGAAATTTTGCAATGACTGTGACTTTGGTCTGCTATTTTTATTCTCCAATGGTTTATGGGTTTTCAACATGCAAACCAGATTTCAACTAATTTTTGAGAAACCTAAAACAATTATTAGGAAAATCCTAACATGACTGACATGAAAAAGCGGATGGGACAATAAACCAAGGCCCTGTGTGCTACAGGCTGGGCATCTCTCAACAGTTGGAAAAAAGAGCAGGCTAAAGCTGCTGTCCTGGCAAAATTTCCCTGCATGACATTGCTTGTCTTCATTAGCCCACATGGTGCAGAAAGTAGGACATAAAAACTCCTTTCAATTCATTTCATTTTTTTTCCAGGCCTCATATTTCAGTTTATTTTTTGGGGGCTGCCATAAATAATTCTGCTCCTAGCACTTTGTATATAATTTGTTCATTGATTAAATCGTCCTGTGTTTTCAATACAGATAAAAAAAATTTATTCAAATAAATCACCTTCTTCAATAAAAGAGTAGTAATTTATTACCTTTATCTAATAGTTGATTATAAACTGACAATATCAGATGGTGTAACCACTTTAATCAATATTATAATAGACGAAACAATCTAATACCAAGAATACAACATTCTTTACTCTAACAATCAATATATATATATATATATATATCTAACTAGTAACCGGACTCAAAATTCAAGTGGTCTAACTAAAACGGTTCTTCAATTGTATGGTGAAAATGGAAAACAATTCTTGGCACGTTTATTTGTGGAAATCCTTTTGAAGAATCTAAAATAAGTCCTTGTGGTCACCTAGATGTAATCAACAATGGTACTAAAATAATGACATAATTTGGCGGGAAAAGGTGAAGGTCAATTATGAGGTATGTGACACAATAAGTTTCCAAAACGGTTATTTACATTATACCAATTTATTGAGTCCATTTTGAGAACCGTTCTCCTCCAAACAGTTTTTAAAACGCTTGCCAGTTTACGTTACACAAAATTTATCTGCACTGTTCCGAGAATGGATAATAAAAGTGGTTCAACCATCCAAGAAATCCACAAGGGAAAAGTTTGCTATCACTATAATCTAACAAAAGATAACCCTATTCATAGAAATTTGGAGAAATTTTCCAATTTAAGATAATATAGCACTGTTGAACAATAGCCTTCATTAGGTTTTAAATGGAAATTGAAAGTACAAATCCTCCATTCTCTGAAGTTCTAGACAACCACCAGCCTTTTCTTTCAATACTACAGTCAAATTAACTTAGTTTCAAATCAAAATAGATCAACAAATTGATAAAGAGAGTGTTAGCTTATACTCTTGAGCTGTTGTACTTCTAAACACAGACATTTAAATAAGTCATCCATCTTAAAATCTACATTTTCTATTAATGATATAAAAATACATGTCAGATTTTAAATTGAATACAAACTTGTTAAAACATGACATCAATGACAATTTCCCATCATAATATGCAATGTTGAATGTCATGATGACATTAATTACAGCAACTATGCTTCATATTTTTCAATTTTCATATAAAAAGTGTAAAACATTTCGTGGTATTTTAGGGTTAGTGTTAAATGTTTTCTTTTCATGTATATAATATAAGAGCTCAATCTTTCCATATTACTTTTCAAATTAAAAAGCATGTATCCTGTTCATCTACAATTTAATGAAAACAATCTATTGGATAATGATATAGGTTTAGACAGCTTTATCAAGTTTTATTAGCTGTATCGGCTGCTTAAACAAAACTTTAAAAGAACTGTATACTTTTAAATCTTCCATTCATAGCAATGTTTCCAGGAATTGCTGAAAATCAAAACTGACTGTGCAGAAAAACCAAGGAGGAAGAACTATAAATAAAAAGAATGCACACTTTTTATTATAGACTTACTTTAATCATTAGATTGAATTTATCTGACACTATGTCACTTTGACTTAATGTAATGGAATGAAAATTGACTACAGGCATTTGACACGAGACAGCTGAAAATTACATTTCTTTTCGCTTTTAATGAGTCAATATACACCAAAAATAGATTACTAGAATTCTATAAAGTAAAGAAAACATATAGATCTTGATAATGTTTTCAGAAAACAATTTATTTAGTTAATGATCTATTCTTATACTTGATGCTTCACCTCATGTAAAATAGTGTATACTTGTTCATGACTGTTAAAAATCAATTTCCAGGCAAGATATTTTTTACTGTTATTCACATTTACTTTTAGTTCTATGTAGGTGAGAGGTTTATTTGGTCTGCAATTTTTCTCGCAAACTTGGGTCGTATCAAGGATTTCACCTGGTCGTTTTCTGCTATGTCGATAATCATGCAATTAAAAAGGAAAATGAATCTGATTTGATGGCAGCACTCTGATACTAAAATGCTAATTGACAGATTGGCTGCCAATTCCTGAAATTCTAATTTGGACTAATTTGAAAACTATTTGGAATTCTGCATAAAAGGTCTATATGTACAAACCAATTTCATATTCTGGAATAAAAGCCATCCAGTCTCGAGAAAAAGAGTCAAAAATCGTATAATTCCCTCAAATATACCTCAAACTAGGTATCTTTCTGTTTCTATACTGGTATATGTCTTTTAGCATCTCAAGAAAGACATGGTTTTGTTAACTTTCAAACATGGATAAATCTGGACAAACAAGGATTTGATAGCTCAAACTTTTAGCTTAGCTAAAAAATTCCTGTTTCAGAGACTATGGTACGATTGGTCAAACAGATGGAGAAACTGTCCCTTTAAATAAAACAGTATAATTACCTGGTTATTACTGAATGATCTTAACTACCAGTGTGACTGGACAATAATTCTATTATCAAACACTAATAACTATAATCGGGAAGAAAACAAACTAGGCTAGGAGTCTCACCCAGTACAACATCAAATCAATAATATTCTATTTACATAAACTTTGATTACTGAATTATTCTTAATCCACACTTTTAGTATTGTCACATCATTCTGTGCATTTAAAAGCATTACAGCACAGGAATTTGTTCATTTGATGCTTGGTAACCATGACAATTCGTCTGATCTGACACAGTCCCAAAATAGATGAGAATGAAAAGTTGACATAACATGACATATAAAATGCATCTAGTTCATTTCACAGCAAGCTCACAAATCTTAATCAAAAGTATATTTTAATGCATTAATGCATAACAAACTTCAGTTATCTTTATATCTTTATATTCATCCACTCAACCATGGGCTCCATCTGTAATAAGTTTATAGTTTCAAATTCTACATGTACAATTTAAACATTTTCGAATTAAAGGGATGTAGTTGGCTAAATATTTGTTTTTTTTTCATCACAGCAGGTTCTGATACAATACAACAAATTATCATAGATTCCACGACATTGTCAACTATCTTTTGGTTGTGAAAATTTCTATAATGACATGGAAGCGATAACAGTCTTAACTTGCACGGTATTTCAATTGTAGACAACAAGAATTTCGATTTTATAACTTTGAATAGTGCTACTTGAGACAAACCTCCATTAGCAATATTATTGTAGACAAAATATTTTCAATAACCACCTTTTCTATGTAAAATAACCACTATGAAAGAAATAATTCTAAAAAGCACTTCTGATCACTGAAATTGAAACACACTTCTTTAAGCTAAGATTCCATATACGCCTCATGCGGATGCGTCATGCGGACATAAATGGCCCTTGCGGAACCGTCATATGTCAAATATGATTCCATATGTGCGTTAAACGTATGCGTTTTCTTTTGACGCACAAACTTCTAGACAGATAGATGCTTAGGAGATCTCCGCGCGGAAAGGCGCAGAAAGGCGTCCTCATGTGTCAAAAATTGCTACTCCCGGCATTTTTTTTTGGACGCATGACAGAGACCATATGCTTCCGCATATATGGAATCATACCCTCTTAAACCAACCATTTCGATTTTTAACGCATGACGGACGACGGATCAGCATGGCGCGTATATGGAATCTTAGCTTAATTAAAGCAACCATTCAAAGTACTATTCATCCTTCTAAATAATATTTTTCAGTAACCACCTTATTTTATGTAAAATAACCACCATGAAAGAAAGAAATCTTACTTTAAAGATTATGTGTGTTTAATGTTTAATCAGTCAATTTGTTTATTTAATTTTTAAACAAGACCCACAATGAACCAGCACAATTACAATATCAGACTCTTTATTGAACCTCCCTCAGTGAACCGCTACCACTATTCTTGTGACATTGTAAAATGTGGGAAACTAGGGGTCATTCAGTCTGAGTAATTTTATCATTCATTCAATCAATGGTTTCATACATTAACCATCATTCATAAATCATAATACATTTCATACTGAAAATTTTATTCTAAATGTTTTCTTTGAAAGTGAAATAGTGTTTAAAGTTGTTTACAGCAAGAGACCAGTTTTACCATAATATTTTGTGAAATAGATTGTAGCTGATTCTATAAGGGTGTTCGATCTTGACATCATTTGCTTGTTTACATAGAAGAAAACGGTAGTCATAATCCCTAATCAATTTGCAACATTCTGATTTTCAAGCAGACGTCTGTGGTTTCTGCAATTCCACTAACACTAAGGGTTTGACAACGTCAATAAACACGAAGCCCTTATACGATACAAGGATTTTTGGCAATTAATGATGTCATCAAACACTTAGCTTAGTGGAATTGCAGGAACTGCAGACATCTGAATGAACATTGAAATATTGATGCTATCATTGTCCCAGAGCCAGATACACATAAAAATTAATACACAATTTGACTGAAACAATATTTAACAACTCTATATTAAATTGTAAGAAAAAACTAGAGGACTGAATCCCTTAAAATCTAAGAGTCATTTGTCCAAGGAAAGAATAACTCAAGTCTAGGATTTTGAAGTATTGATATTGGCAAAGAAATGTTTACAAATTGCCAATAGTTTGTAACACTGTTCAAAGGCTTTTTAACACATACTAATCTGCTGATATACTTTCTTTTTCTTTCACCCTAATCGGTCAGTCATCATATTGATCATAGAGAAAATGACCAGTCTGAGCTTGAACATCATACTGAATGAATAGCCATTTAAGGTTACAATTTCAAAGATATCCATACATTTTGGGGAAATAATAAATTTCAGGACAAATTTTCATGTTTTGTAATATGCCAAGTAAATTTTTATGGTCAAAAAGTATAATTTCATAAATTTGCATCAAAGTTTCACGAGCATCATATGAAAATAGCAACATAAGAACATTTGATGCAATGCAATTTAAACACAGCAAGGGCAATAACTCAACTAATCCATCAATACCTAACATGTTTTAAAACTTAAGAGCAATAACTTAAAAACCAACACCTGATAATATCAGGTAATCAAATTAATCATTCATAAAATACTTCATCATCACATTTAGATGACAACCAATTAAAACTTCACTTCTTCAATTTTTGTATATTTTCAAAAGTTGAAAAGGAGTGTATGGCTGAAGGTTGAATATTTCATACTGGTGATTGTTACTGTACTGCTAAATATTTTTATTTAAAATCAAAGCTGCCAGTGGGTGTATATTACCTTGCCTGGCAAGCTATCTTTTTACGACATTTTGATTTTTGATTTTTTTAAATGGACATTCCACTTTTTTTGTGAGTGAAAAATCTAAAGAAATGTGGAAAATTTATGTATCTGAAAGTTTTAATTAAAAAAATCCAGCCATTAATATTTTAAGTCCAGAAATATTTCAAAACGTTAAGTATGGTTTTCAACTTGGTTAGACTTACTTGAAGCTGTTAGAAATCTACTGCACGGATTTGAGTAAAATAAACGCCTAATTGGTTTATGATTTTGTTTCCCATTTTTTTTTTAACATAAAAGCTGAATGCCCGTTTAACAATTTTGTAGTCATTCATTATCAAAGGTTGAAAAAAAAAATGCTTGCCTTGAATTAGTAAGGTGGACTAAATGGAAATATTCCAAATATAAGTAAATCTAAAGCACAAAAACATTATCTGGTTAACTCGGCATATACAACATTACGTATAAATTTTATAGTAAGATTTGTGTTATATTTTGAACTGCTGCATAAACAATGGTGGAATTGACGCACAAGTAAATAACAAACAACAGAGAATTTTCTCACCCAGCTACAAAATAAATATTTAAAATTCATTGCTTGCAGCTGACTGTCTCACTAGGACAGTTCCTAGATACTGTCATAATCATTAGGCCTGGTTTTGACCTCAGTTTTACCTGAATAATCACAATGATTTCAACACAAATAAAAAAAATGTCAGAAATCATTGAAACTGCAAGTGAAGAACTATAAGTGCATGATACAACAAGACCTTATCTAATTAGTAAGGCTGATTAACATTAACCATTTAAGATTAATTAAGATTAATCAGACATCAATCGCTTGCCTAGTAACAAATTAATAATTCAAAGAATAACTCTGAAAAAAGCTCAGAATCACATACTGATCTAACTAATGCTTTATGCATTGCTTAGGAAACGCTACTTCATAAATTAAATCACTTATCTACCTGTAAGACTGTAGGCATAGTAGACCACATTTTTCCCATTTTGCACATTTTTTTGAATGCCTCCAGCTATGGAATGAGCCAAATAAAAATCATAATTGTCAAAATAAAACTCATTAAGAAAAATGACATTAAAAGATTTTACCTTATACGTTATTGCCAGTTATTTCTTTTCTAAAATCAACCGTTGTCACCTACAAGCAATCCTTGTACTTTGTTGACAAAGTCTGATCTCGTTCGATCACTGAAGAATGAAATAATGAAAGGTAAACGCCCACTTCTTTCAATAAATTATACCTTGTTATCCAGACTTAATTCTAAACACTGTTAAAGACGAAAAGCGACTTGATAACCGAACACCACAAATCGCGACCGTGCTTGTGACGTCATGTCAACAAAGAAACAGAAGCGACATCTATCGGAGTAATAAAGTACTAGAAAAAAAATTTGCTTACATCGTAGATTATAGAAGTGTAGGTATTTCATGTCGTTTCTTTCAGAAATATCACAATTCCGACCCCCACTCCTAGGAGCTAACCATATCATAATCATTATTTTTATGGTGTGAATTAATGAGATTTCCATAAGTTGTTTTGATAAATATCGCATGTTATTTCCCGCCATATTTTGGACTCTTTTGTAATTAAAGGTAGGAAAAGATATCCATGTTTCCGACTACTTGTCTAACACTCCACAGTACTACGAATTTTCATTTGATCACTGTAATCTTTCTGATTTGTGGCTTAAACTCAGAAATAAACAGATAAGAAGAGTCAGTGAACGCTGGGCTACTCAAAATCTTAGATCTCGAATCAGTCACATTGTCTATCCAACAGATTTTGTAGACATGTCACATGATTAATTCTATAATAATGTGTGCTCAAGTTTACAATTTTATAATTTTATGAACGCAAAGATATTCTAAGACGAACAATTAACAATACTATTATGAGGCCAATATTCTCATTAAAATAATGGAAAAATCTTTTTACCTTTCTCAGACAACAACTAGTTCTATTAGTATTAGGCCTATTGAATTTCATATTTTATTTCAGAAAACAGGTTCAGGTAGAAAATTTGAGTTTGACTTTGCTGATAATTATTGGTATTGACAGACGCAAAAAAAATGAGTGATGTTCAGGAATATCCTGAAGTTTTTCAGGAGGTCAGAGGAGCCTTGGTAAGGATATTTCATTTTGAAATACTGCAAGCCATGTATTTTTTCTTTCTTGGTATTTTTTACTGTGCTGTAAATCCAATATTGTTAGTTAATAGAGGTTGAGATCTGACACCAGACTGACTTATACAAGAATGGCAGTGGGATTAGGATATTTTCACCTTGAAAAGGATTCTGAACCACAGCTCTCTATTTCCTAGCAAACAACAATCCACCTCAGTACTCACTGAGCAATACCACTGCCATTACATGATGGAAAGGAAAAGATTCATTGCACGATTCTAAACTATTTGACCCTTGGAAATTGAACAAAAAAGTAAGCTGTCCTTTCAAAATATATTTTTTGTCTTATAGAATCCTGGCAGACTGAAGTTACAGAGTAACAGTGTTACATTTAAAAACATAAAAACAGGCAAAGTCGACCAATATCAAGGTTCTGATATAGAGAAAGTTCATTGGTTAAAGAGAGCCAGAGGAAACTGTCTGAAAATGATTTTGAATAATGGTACCATTCACAGATATGATGGTTTTAGAGAATCAGTTAGTTCTGCTTTACTGTTACTTTTTTTGCTTAACGCCAAAGAATGTTCTGCTCAATAATGGGATTAAAAAAGTTTCGTAACTCATTATAAATACTCAATGACTAATTTGATCTTTGCAATTCAGTTTTCATGCTCTTTCAAGTCTTTCAGGAATAACTGGAACATTAGACAAAAAATCTGTGCAAGTAACCAAAATATAAGTTTTCTACAGCTGTCACATCAACATGTACAATGAAATCACAAGTAACAAATTTATTCAATGAATTATTGTATTCTGTTTTGGTACCATAGCTCTTTGTTTTGCAGGATTTTGATAAGTTATCATCATTTGTATCTAAATACTACAGCAGTGAATTAGAAAAAATTGATATGGCTTTAAAGGGCTGGAATTGGGGAAAGGCTGAATTTGTTGGTAAGTTTGTAACCGCCAACATTAAAATTTCTGTATTCAGCCTAATATCTGAAAACAAAAATGAAAGTGACAATTTGAATAAGTGTGATGATTAATTCTGATACATTATGAAATTAAGTTCTATCAACCAATAAAAGAAAAAAATATCCCACTAGATCCAGTTTAACTCAACAGGATACAGAAATCTTATTCACCTCTTGGTGCTGATTTTAAACCTAGTAGTGGGAAAAATTCTCAAAAAAAAAAAAAAAACATTTTCATATACTTCTTATTTCAGGTAATGGCCTAGATTTTAATATAGATAACAGTTTAGCCTTTGAAATACCACTAGGTAATGTTTCCCATTCTACTACGAGTAAGAATGAAGTCACATTAGAATTTCATCAGAATGATGACGCTGCAGTTTCTTTGACAGAATTAAGATTTCACATTCCGACTGACCCAACAAGTGAAACTGATGCTGTACAGGTAGGGTTAAATATAGCATATGTTAGATTAAAATTGAGTTGGGAATAACTGATCAATTGATAGGAATGATAGGTAAGTTGACCTGACCACATGGCAACTCAAAAATCACAATCACACATTTCAGATTCTGTTTAAATATTTTTAACTTTGTTTACTACTATAATAGTCGTTTTTTGGCGCACGATTCAATGAGGTAGATTAGCTATTTTGTGCATTTGTGAGCCAGGACGTTTAGGCTAATTGGTGCATTTGTAAGACAGTTTGTATTGCTGTATTTACAGGAATTCTATAAAAATGTAATATTGTATTTACAGGAATTTTATGATAATGTATTGCTGTATTTACAGGAATTCTATAATAGTGTAATATTGTATTTACAGGAATTCTATAATAATGTATTGTTGTATTTACAGGAATTCTATAATAATGTATTGTTGTATTTACAGGAATTCTATAATAATGTAATATTGTATTTACAGGAATTCTATAATAAAGTATTGTTGTATTTACAGGGATTCTATAATAATGTAATATTGTATTTACAGGAATTCTATAATAATGTATTGTTGTATTTACAGGAATTCTATAATAATGTAATATTGTATTTACAGGAATTCTATAATAATGTATTGTTGTATTTACAGGAATTCTATAATAATGTAATATTGTATTTACAGGAATTCTATAATAGTGTAATATTGTATTAACAGGAATTCTATAATAATGTATTGTTGTATTAACAGGAATTCTATAATAATGTATTGTTGTATTAACAGGAATTCTATAATAGTGTAATATTGTATTTACAGGAATTCTATAATAATGTATTGTTGTATTAACAGGAATTCTATAATAATGTAATATTGTATTTACAGGAATTCTATAATAATGTATTGTTGTATTAACAGGAATTCTATAATAATGTAATATTGTATTTACAGGAATTCTATAATAATGTAATGATGTATTAACAGGAATTCTATAATAAAGTAATATTGTATTTACAGGAATTCTATAATAATGTAATATTGTATTTACAGGAATTCTATAATAATGTATTGTTGTATTTACAGGAATTCTATAATAATGTATTAGCTAAAGCTGATATTATACAAGCTACTGGGGATGCTGTTGTTACATTTACGGAAGTCCAATGTCTTACTCCAAGGTAACTTCAATAGTTTATTGCATATTTATGGATAATTACAAAGTTTTTTGGATTTATCAGATTATATAAGGATCCTGTTATGTTATTTATGACACCAGGTATATCTACTGGCTCTTATTCGTAAATTCTCAAAAGTTTATGTTAATTCTAAGACGTAGTATCACTTTAAAACTATTTCCCTAACATCAATATTAAAAAATAGGATGTAAAACTCCATTTGTTTCATTTCTCAATATGATCTTTTATTTGAAAATTTCAGAGGTCGCTATGATATTAAACTCTATCCAACATTTCTACAACTTCATGGTAAAACATTTGATTATAAAGTACCCTATACTACAGTATTACGATTGTTTTTATTACCACATAAAGATGGTAGACAGATGTTTTTTGTGGTATGTATATTTGGTGTCTAGTAATACTATATAATATATAAATCTTCTACCTTTATTTAAAATTTATTTCTCAGCTTTTATAAGAGGTATTTGTTAACTGTATCATGCTAGATTCTGGACATGGGCATTTAAATATATGACATAGTCTCAACGAAAGAGTCGTCTTTTAACTTTCAAAAGCAGATAGTTATGAACACAAAATGATTTGAAGGCTAGAATTTCACCGGTGAGCTGTGAACACTATTACTGATTTGGAAAGCTGAAAAATTTCGTTTCTGAGACTAAAGTAAAACAGATGGTAAACCTGTCCCTTTCACAATATGGATCAAAATTTTTCTAGGTCTGAGATATTCCCAATTGCCGGGCTTTAATATGTGTTTTATGTGTTATATATTTTGAAATGATTATAGGTTAGTTTAGATCCACCTATAAAACAAGGTCAGACCAGATATCACTTTCTCATATTATTATTTAATAAAGAAGATGAGATGACTGTAGAACTGGGAATGACAGAGTAAGACATTTTATTTATCACTATTTCATTATTGTTGACTTTACTTGAGACCTGTCTTTAATGTACAATAATAATGTTTATTGACTAACAAATAATTCCGTGGAGTGATATATTGAATTTAGCAGTGGTCACTTTTCATTTTTTTTTTTTTAGTGGAATCTTATACTATTTTACGAATTTAATTGTAACATTTCAAAACCTATTAATGGAAGGCTACGTTTCCTAAGTTGGATCTTGCCTCAGTTTGGATTTTTTTGTATTTATAGAGAAGAATTAAAAGAAAAGTATGATGGTAAATTAACATCAGAAATGGTGGGTTTAGAATATGAAGTTGTTAGTAAAATATTTAAAGCTGTAACCAATAGAAAGATCACAGTACCTGGCTCTTTTCAAGGGTAAGAAATAGCAATATTCTCTTAATTGAAGTATTGAAATAACCAAACAGCTAAGTGACTTAGTAAATTTTAATTAAAAGAAGAGGTTGATGCTGAATGAAATCCTAGCACAAGTCTTGCATAAATTAGTAAATCACTTAGACCAAAAGCAAGCTAAGGGTTTTAGGCCATACCTGTTGTTAGTATAGCAATTAATGGACTCAAAAGGAGCCAGTGAAAGTGACTTGACTAATAAGTTGATGTGATGACATTTTTGAACATCTTGTACAACAAAACTCTAGTGTAGAACACCAAAACAATTATTTTCTGTTGAATGTACAATATTGATCAAATTTAGATTAAGACGCCTGAAGTCTGGTCCCTCTATGGTCATTTGCTTCTTATGAGTTGGTTAAAATGAGTTGGTTTGTGGTGAAATGTCAAATTTGCATGCCCAATAGAGATTGAGTCAATGTTTTGAAGTTGAATGTTTCAAATCCAATCTCTCTTTCTGCTTCCCTCAATCAAAACAGTTGCAGAATGGTATGACTCATTTTATTTTTAATCCAATTGATTTTCTTTATACAATTAATTTACTTGTAATTATTATCCTCTTATTTTTAGACAACAAGGTACACGTTGTGTCAGTTGTTCATATAAAGCAGCTACTGGTTTACTGTATCCATTAGAACGTGGTTTTATATTCGTACATAAACCACCACTACATATAAGATTTGATGAAATCAGCTGTGTTAACTTTGCTCGTGGTTCAGGAAATACCAGATCTTTTGATTTTGAAATAGAAACTCAGTCATCCAATGTTTATCATTTTGTTGGTATTGAAAAGTAAGTATATTCAAATGAGTTAACTTTCCTCCTATGCCTCAAGTCTGAAAATTCAGAGTAAAGCCCCATTTCAAACCCAGCTTTTCTGTATCCGAAAATATATCAAGCTTGTTGATTAATGAGCAATATTGAAGAAAGGTATCAGAGAAACTTGAAATATCCAGCGCATCATTGTGATTATCTAATTACTCCATGTTCTTGTAATCTTGTAACAAAACTTGGAATGCTTCTAAATATCTTAAAAAAAATCTCTTTAAATTCCTTCAATTATTCTGTTAATTGGTGACTTCACCATTCACTTGATGAAGTTTTACCTATGATATATTTTATATTTAGAGATGAATATGGAAAACTGTTTGATTTTGTAACTGGTAAAAAATTAAGAGTGAAAAATATTGACAAGAAGAAATCGGTTAGTCAAATATACAATTTTTTTATTGAAATATTTCCTAGGGTCAGACATTTTCTTTTCAATTTTTCTCATTGTTGGAGCAGTTGAGAGTAAGCACACTTAATTTTCAAAGTTGTCATAGTATAATTACAGTATCCAATGTTGATCTATCTTATTGCAGACAGTGTCATCAATATCAATATATAAGTTAGGACAGTGTCTAATATTGGTCTGATTTCAGACTGTTTTATATATCTAATTACAGAGAGTGTCTAGTACATTGATTTATTTAATTGCAGATTGTGATTTAGATTGTGATTATAAGAATGATTTATAATGTTGAAATATATAATTACAGTGTCTAATTGTGATCAATCTAATTTCAGACAGTGTCTAATTTTGATCAACCTAATTTCAGACGGCGTCTAATTTTGATCAACCTAATTTCAGACAGCGTCTAATTTTGATCAACCTTATTCAGACAGTGTCTAATTTTGATCAACCTTATTTCAGACAGTGTCTAATTTTGATCAATCTAATTTCAGACAGTGTCTAATTTTGATCAATCTAATTATTTATTTATTTATGTTATTTCCCATAGTGCCTGGGTTGATTTATATTTTGATCAATCTAATTTCAGACAGTGTCTAATTTTGATCAATCTAATTATTTATTTATTATATTATTACCCATAGTGCCTGGGTTGATTTATACAATTTCAGACAGTGTCTAATTTTGATTTATATAATTTCAGACAGTGTCTAATTTTGATTTATATAATTTCAGACAGTGTCTAATGTTGATCTATCTGGAAGTGATGAAGAAGGTGGTGATCATGATGCCTATCTAGAGAGAATGAAAGCTGAAGGTAAACAGAGAGATGATGGTGATGAAGATGATGAAACAGACAGCTCAGGTAATTGTTTTTTTTCTATTTAAAGAGGTTGATTACTTTTGAGAATCTAATGCATTTATGATTCCTCTGCAATTAAAGTGAAGACAGTTCAAGCATCCGGGCAGTTATTAACATTTTCTGTGCAAATATTGTTGATATGAAGCCCTGCTGCAATGTGAACACTCTTCCATCTCTAGAGTGACCTTTAAAAAATTTTAGTTTAGAAATTTCAGTTATAAAATTTTTGAAAAAAATTTCATGCTGTTGCTAAATACAAGAATACTAAGTAAACAAAAGGATTTGATATTGATGAAAAAAATTGGGTAGTCATATGATTGTATGGTATTTAATTGTAGATGAATCATTTAATCCTGGAGAAAGTGGTAGTGAAGTAGCTGAAGAGTAAGTAACTTTATATTTTAGTTTAACTGACATAAGACAATTTGTTTGGTATAAAATTTGAAGCCTTATTTAAATTTGGGAGGAAATAACTTTCATGACTTGTTGTTTGGATAATTATATTACTACATACTATGCTACAAACTGTGAACAGTGATGATCCTTTCTTCATCAGTTTTGAAAACTTGCAAATCAGTTTGGAACTTATGGCTTCAAAGATTTTTCCAATGACTTACGTCATGGCTGTTCTGTATTTAAGAATAGAAAACACCTGACTGTCTTTTCATTCCATTATGAAATATCCAGGGTATTTGACCTCATGAATTTGTCAGCTTGTGGTCTACCATTCGGATAAGTTATTCTTCATTATGATATATGATCCATTCCATTTCAGATATGACAGTAATCCACCTACCACAGATTCTGATGAGTCTGATAGTGATTCAGGGTCAGGATCAGCAGATTTAGCCGAGAAAAAAGTAAGACGAGAAAAGAAAGAAAAAGAACGAGCTGAGAAGAAAGCTAAGAAAGAGAAAGAAAAGAAGAAGAAATCAAAATCTGCCAAAACAGTGGTGCGTTTGATTTTACTTTTTGACAGACTTTACTGTAATAACGATGTGGTTAATTTCAATACGCTTTTGATTATATTTGCTAGTAAAAAAATGTTCAGAAAAATTGTAAGAAAATGTTGTGACTTCGGCCAATATTACTTACGTCAAACCTACTCGCTGTGTGGTACACAGGATGGCTATTTTAACTTAATAGTTGTGTTGACCCTTCCAACACTAGCGGCCGGCATACCTGCCAAACACTAACGCAATATATACCCGAGTAGCTGGTATACCGACCGTTGCTAAGTGACGGCATACAACGTTAACGTCATACGCTTTTACTTTCATTACTTTGAGTTCAGGGTATATGATGTTGTATTTCATTTACACTCAGGGTTCAAAGGGTTAAACATTTTATGGTACAAATTTTAGAATTTCATAATTTTTTCAATTTGTAGTCTGAAGGCGGTAGAAAGAGAAAGGAAAAAAAGAAGAGTAAGCGAGAGAAAGGTCAACCTAAACGACCTCAGTCTTCCTATTTCCTGTGGTTAAATGAACATCGTGAACAGATCAAAGAAGAAAATCCTGGTATATCTATTACTGATATCAGTAGGAAAGCTGGTGAAATGTGGAAAAAAGTGGATGACAAAACCGTAAGTACTTATGAAAATTTTTCAAAATATTGTATACTTTGGTATCTACAAACAAAATTTAGGAAGAAACAGGCATGATGACAACTTAAGTTCATGAGAATATTTTCTACAAGCTTGTTCAAGGTCAAACCTCTTGAAAAGCTGATTCATGGTCAAACCTCTTGGAATTGATCTTTCTGACTTACAGCTTTATATACTGAGAAAAGAGGACTTCATCAAGGTCATTAGACCTTCACACCTCAACAGAGATTAGAATCCACAACCACCATTTTTTCGGTGGTAAATACCAATGTTCTTATCAACCATTTTGAAAGAAAAAAAAAATGAAATGAATGGAGTTTTACGTCCTACTTTTCTGCACCATGTGGGCTAATGAAGACGGGCAACACCATGCAGGGTGCAATGAGGGAAATTTTGCAAGGACAGCAGCATTAGCCTGTTCTTTTTCGATTTCCAACTGTCAAGGGATCTTTAACGTGCTCAGCCTGTATAACACGGGGGCTCGGTTTATTGTCTGATCCGAACGACTAGCTAGTTAGTATCTAGTCTCAACCTTTGCCGGGATTGAACCCTGCAAACAATTTTGAAAGAAATGATCTAACAATAATTTATTACTTTTAGTTATTGCACTTGACCTTTTACCAAAAATATATGGTTGTTTGATTAATGATATATTTTGTAGAAATGGGATAAGTTAGCTGAAGAAGCTAAGAAAGATTATGTTAAAGCTATGGAAGAGTGGAATAATAGAGAGAGATCTGCTTCAGAGGGTAGTGATGATGAGAAAAAATCTCCGTAAGTCTCGAAGTTTTCATTGACTGTGATACATTCAATACCTCTCTTGATTACCGTGTTCACAGTTTACAGTGTTGTGAATTTCTCATTCGATATTGTATGATCCAAATTTGCAAAAAGTCAGAAATACCATTTTCACAGCAGGTATTGAATGCAGCATTATTTTCACATACTTAAGTTTTTCAATCATCTGAAATTACTAAAATCAATTTAAATTTAGTTTTATTATCTCATTTAACACTGTTGTGTTACTTTCATTAGCCCAGGGTGTGCACAAATATTGATTCAGTTCATGCTCTCATGCCCATTCTAAATTTCACTATTGATATGTTTCGCTTTGCAAAAATCAACAAGCTCCAATCAAATCTGCATTTTTGGTGGAAAATATATCTTTAATAAATTATTGTTTTTTTTCAGTAAAAAGAAAGAAAAGAAGAAAAAACCATCTTCATCACCAAGTAAGAAAGCCAGTGATACTCGAGCTGGTTCTGGTGGTGTTTATAAAAGTAAAGAATTTATTTCAAGTTCAGACTCATCTGGTGAAGATAAACCAGCTAAGAAGAAACTACGTAAAGATGGTAGCGAGAGTGAAAAGGAGGTCAGTTCAATTTGTTTACTAAAGTGGGGTTCGATTGGTCAGTTCTGAACAGGTTCTGTCTGTTCCTATTCTGCCCTCAATCGAACTGTATGGAAGCAAAATATGTTGCAATCAAAATGTTATTATACGTCTGGTTTATTCCATGAATCAGTCCTAGGGGTCACCCATCGATTGACCCCTTGGACTGTAGCAAGCAAGGCTGTACAAGAAAAAATATCCCCTTTTGAGCTCTGCCAATCATTCATATACAGTGTCATACTGATAAAAGTATGCATGTGCAGGAGAGTTCAATAGAAAGTTGAGGGGTGTCAAATAGATGACTAGTACACTTTATCTAGGCTTGACATCAAGGACAAGCTTCAGTGAAATGCACTTAAATACAAGTTTACTTATCAAACAACTCTGATAGTGCATCTAAATATTTTTGTCATTTATTGCTGTCGTGCAATATTGGGCTATTGACCAAAGTTTTTATCCATGGTTTAAGTTGGATATCATATGAGTACTGGTACCAAATAAAGACAAAATATGTCAGTAAATGTTCAAACTTTTGTTTGTTTCTTTTCCAGCTTCCATCAGAACCTGATGAAGCCACACCCAATACATCAGAAGATTCAGGACACTCTGGTAAAGATGGAAAATCAGGATCAGAATCAGATTAAACAATCAAATTGAACTTCTAGTGCTATCTTAATGACAATTTAACTATTAAATATTGTTGTTCACTTGTGAAGTATTACTCCAGCTCCAAGAAAAAATGTTGTATCTCTATGTTGTTGGATGATGAGTTGACATGGTGTTTATAAGAATAAGCATACCATGGTCATAGTAATTTGAGTTATGAAAGAAATTGTAGATAAATTTGACACTCTGGCAACTGTAGATTCTGAATCACTTTTTGTCAATACAAGATTGTAAGGAATACACCTTTTGTTCTCATCACAAAATCCCAGCATTGGGGAGGGAAGAAATATGATTGCTGTCAGTGTCATCAAAAAGATGAATGTTCAAGAAGGCCAACTTTAGACCCTTACTGAAGTGGTTGAATTAAATATAAAAATAAATATAAAAACTTAATTAAAATCAGAACAAAAGTTTGGTATCTTCAATTCGACTAGAAATAAGTTTTTTTTAACACTCCAGTCTACATCAATGCGTTTTTATGGAGGTTTTCTTTTCAATTCTCATTAAAATCATCTAAGTTGATTGAAATTCAGAAATTGCTAAAGGGATTTAGGTGAATTTTATTCTGAAAAGTGATCTGAAACTAACATCTATGAACAATTAGGGCCGTATGCAGCGCTCTTACCTTGACTAAAGATGAACTTTGGCTAAAGTCGAACTTTACAAAGTTAGGATTAAGGCTTTCATTTTCTACATTTGATAGTCAAATTTAAGCACGACTTTCGTAAAGATCGACCGGTACATACGTAAAGTTCGACTTAAGTCTAACTTTAGTCAAAGTTTAGGTAAAGTACAAGCGCTGCATATGGCCCTAAATATTGATTACTGAAGGTAAATTCAGACATTATTATAATTATATTTACTTCATGTTATAAAGATTAAAAATTCATTACAATGTTTTCTTGTTTATTGTTCATTTGTAAATAAATCATCATGTCTAATCTTGTGTTCTGTCTAATTCGTTCAACAACATTTGTTTCAAATTAAAAAAAATCCTTTTCTGAAAAGCAGCTTCGTATGTTAACTTTCATCTACCAACCAACAAAGCAAATTTAGAAAAATGATTTCAATCTTCGTGCTGGAACTATCTCAGCTGCTAAATAGAAACTGAAAGCCCAAACTCATGTTGGATTTTATGAGATACAAATTTTGAAAGCTTTGGCTCTAGTGGTGTTAGTTGCTCTGCGTTATAATCCTTTGCCAATTCATAATTTTATTGATCATATGGATCTGATATCTAATATACCACTACCAATAAACAGCAAGATTCATTGTGGAATAGTATTGAGGAAATTTACCATGTAATATAAGACATTTTCTACCCCACATTGTAAGCTGTTAGATCAAAAAAATTTCGGAAACAACCATCTTCACGCATTAGGATAGTGAGGGAGGCGAAAACCATTTTCGTTTCATTCACTTCACAAACTAGTCACAATGAGCACGTCAGACAAGTGCTGTAATCATAGATCAAAATCAGTAGAATGGATGAAACGAAGGTGTCCATAACTGACAACGCGAACTCGGTCCCAGTCGCACAGCTGATCGAAATTTGTGTACTACGTCACAATAATGGTGATTTGACCCCTGTAATGTAAGGTCATATGGAGAGGTATGCCTTCCGTCGAACTAATGACAACAGCCAGCGTTTAGATGAACTGTTGCCACAGTTAATTGATTGATCGAAAACAATATTGAGAGAAAATTAAACGACTGTATTTTATAAATACGGTTAGTTTACACTTTTGTCGTTACTTATAACACGAATTTAATGATGTGGGAAGATCTTTCTCATGCTATTTATTCGAGAAAACTCGACCCTTTCCGATTTTTTTTTTCTCTCTGTATTTCGTTGTTTCTGTTTCTCATTTGGTTGAGAATCTGCGAGACTGCTATCCTTTTATTACCTTTCTTCTTATTGCCTTACTTCCTCTTCCCTTTGATTCCAAATAAGTCTTGTTGGTAGTGGAGGATAGTTTCTCTTGCATAGGTCTGATAATAAAAGAAAGGTAAGTGTGCCGTGCTCTGTGGTGAAAGTAACACATACTATCTCGGGCCAATCTACACTTGTTGTAAGGCTAAAATTAGAATCATTCTTTTTTTGCTTGGTCACATCCTGTAATATTAAACCTCTTATGCTTATTATTGAGCAAAATACCATGATGAAGATGATTTTCATATTTCAAGACTAATGAGACATACACCCTTAGGCAAAATGGAAACAAATGACAAAGCCAGGTGCCTGTGGAAAGAGGAAGTTCTCTCTGTCTAGTGAACTACAAGCCAGAATGAGTATCTCAACCTAGTTTTCAAGAGATATATCAATGTGTAGGCTAGATCAACTGATTTTTTTTATTAGCACAAGAAATACTTGTGAAAGCGTTGATGCTTATTATATGAGTTGTTCTATATAAGAAAGCAAAGAAAATTGATACCATTATGAACTTTTTGATACAATTGATGAGTCTGAGAGTTGTTGAAATTATAGGAGATGGTGTGATATAAATCACATAATATTAGATGTCAACACAAAAATTAATACTTTAAACAGTAGGGTACTGATTGAAATCTTTAACTTAGTACACGTTCAAAATAGAGAAATAGACGAATAATTAGTTTGGAACAGACTCATAAAGATTATAAGGCTTCTTCATTCTTGTTTTCTTCAGGATATTTCATGTAGGCCTAGACATTGTAATGATTAAATTACTGTTTAGATTGACATATTGTATAGCCAATGTACCATATTAATCTTGAATTATATTCTGGTACTGTTATATTTTTATCAATTATTATGTATATATTATAGAAGATTTTTGCATTGACCCATTTTCTACATTAGTATGTCTGTACTGAAGTTAAATCTTCTTCTTCTTCTTCTTGGTGGATGGTGTCCGCTTCGGAAAAATTCCACATCGCAGACGTTGAGTAAGGAACAGGTTGCTACCATGGTTTCTTTTGATTCTTCTTCTGTAGTCTTGATGCTGCGTTCTTCTTCTGTGATTCTTCTTGGCGATCTATCGCAGACTAAGTCCCAAATGATCGCCACAAGTTAAATGTTGCCCCATAGTCATCTATATATTTGCTTACGTAAGCTTAGGCTTATTGCTTATAGGCTTTTTAAAGCTGATTGATTTCAATATTTTCAAACCAGGTTCACTGTTTGTGATATAAGATTACAGTAAATATATATACTGGTAATGTAACTTTACAACCAAATAGATGAGTACACATACAGTACGGTACCAATACAAACAGGAATTGAAAATTCTCTCTGGGCTTTTACCCTCTATTTTGATATAGAAAAAGTGGATGGGTTGAATTATAAATGTTTTTTTTTTTATCAGAAATGCAATTGATATATATCAGATTTTAAGTTACATATTTGCTAGCTTTTCAAAGATACTTACTGTGACTAATGAATCGTTTATACTGAAAATTCTAGAGGGTTAGCTTCTTAAAGGGATTGGAAGAGGTTTTCTCAATTTTTTATTTTTATTTTTATTTGCACCAATAAAATGTCTGTGGTTCCTGCAAATCTGTTATTTAAACTAAGTATTTGATGAAGTCACTAATGGCGAAGGGCCTTAAGTATGTGATAAAGCATAATTTGCGCTTAACGACATCATCAAACACTTAGTTTTAGTGGAATTGCAGGAACTCACAGATCGAAATGATGAAAATTGGAATGATTTAAATTGATGCTATCAGTGTCCCGATACATAAACAAAATTAAGAACCTCTGTACAATCCCTTCAAGTTGTCTTTTGACAAATGTACACTTCATCCATTTCTGACATAAATGATATAGGAAGAAAGTCAATAATATATGTGTATTGGCTTACTTTATTGAAATTCATTGATAGAGAATCGTTTAAGTTGAATGATATAGATCAAAATTGAAGACAAAATGAAAGCATGACTACCGATAGTTCAACAGTGTTTAGAATT
Source organism: Lottia gigantea (assembly GCF_000327385.1). Lineage (NCBI taxonomy): Eukaryota > Metazoa > Mollusca > Gastropoda > Lottiidae > Lottia > Lottia gigantea. The sequence continues at coordinate 313,847 of NW_008706957.1, forward strand.
TAACAGTCAAAATATGTTGTTATTGTTTGGATTTTTATATGAAAAAATTAACATGCAAGAATGAACTGAGAGGTAATGTTGGCCAATATGTTGTCAGAGCATTTCATATGAATAGAACTATAACTCAAACTATGAAAGCTGTTTTGCATTAATTATCTGATGCATGAAATACACACTAATATAGGATCATGTTTAAAGGGAATTTCGTCAATCAATTTTTGTATCTAGGAGCATGAAATACCTAAAACAGCATGCCAATTTTGAATTAAAAATACATATACAAGTGTTAAAGTCACAAACAGTTTAACAAAAATCTGCTATTTACATAAAAATTTTGAATTCCGAAGGTTCTAGTTGTTTTATTCTAGCAGACATTTGATCATGAGAAATGGATTTTTGATTGGACCACCAATTTTTAATGAACCAGTTGGCAATGATTTCACAAGTTAACGTACTTTTGGAAGTGAAGATTTGCAGGTCTGCCATTCGAAATACTATGTCCAGTGAAAAAACATGTCATTACAAATCATTATGCATAATAAGACCAGTTCTACATATTGAATTTATTCAAAATCGTCCTTTCTAAAGCTTATAAGTTACTGTGACATAATTATATGAGTTTTATGTGAATTGAAGTTATAGCATAGTAAATATCTTCAGATTTATGTTTTATATGTTGTTTCTAAATCGAAAATGTTGTCCAAAGCTTTTTGTATGTCTAGTTATGTTTTTGATACTTTAATTGTGCCGGCACACAAACAGTTTTTCGCTGATTTTTGTCACTGGTGAGAAAATCTCGCCTGTGCACGCACTTCCACAACAAGTACTGCTTTGTTGACAGGATTTATTATATCAACCAGTTTGGTATTTGTTGGCGATTGTTTTATCTTCTGCAAGACAGCGTCATTGTCCAATCAGATTCATGTTCCTTTCAATTACATGATTTGAACGTGATTATCTACTAAGTGGAAAAAGACAGACTGATGAATTTTGCCGGCAGCTGGTCATTGAAATTCTTGACAAGAATTTTCACGGACCAAGACTGTTCATGTGCCCGCACCATAAGAATTTTATACAGAAATATTCCGTATACTTTTCAGCTGTTGAAATTGTCTAGAATGAAAATTTATGCAGTAGCTGTTAGTCAAAAAACTTATTATTTCAGATAAACACTCAATAAAAGTAAACATTTCATAATCAAGATTAATTATAAGTATCTATCTTTAGTACAAGTTAAAAGTAGCTTTATATAAATATATAATAAAATGAAGCTATTATACATTTAATAAGCAGACTGACTTTAAATGAATTTCTTCTGTGGTATTAACAGCTTAAAATAGTATTCTTTATCCTTTTTATCAATTAGTAATCAACACTGTTTAAAAATAGACTGCATTCATATCTTCTTTGTCCAATCTGCTATGAAAACACAAACAATTTTTGATAGGAATTAACACCAGGATAACCTATTCTTTTGTAAATGATTAGTTACTAACCACATAAACACCAGATATATACAGATCTATTGTGTAAGATTTGATTGGCAGTTATTAAGTGCAAATATACTCTCTTGTCAATTTTAGTTAGTAGAAACCCCAGAAATTGCATTTTGGGTTTTGAGGTCTTCATGTTCATAGTTATTTCTGTTTTAATGACAGTCATTTGTTTTCTGTGGTGTAATTAATATCCTGCTTGTAACCTCTAACCATTTGTTTGGAGGTCCCTCTAAGGTATAGTCTGTGGTTCACTGAACATATTCCATTTTGATTATTTTTCCATTACACTCATAAGTACACAAGTCCATCTCTTTACCATGTCCAGCTCTTTACCATGTCCATCTCTTTGCCATTCTGATCTTAAAATTTCTTTTTTTTGTCTTTTCAGATTTGAAGATATATTATCTGGCATGAGCCAGAATTTGGTATCCGCCTATGGCCAATCGAGGTGAGCTGCCATCTGGGGTGTCTGGCAGAAGAAAAAGTCGACACAGTGGTTCTGATGTTAGTTTACATCATACAAATAGTTTGGAGGACACTTGTTCAACAAACACTGAAGTCGTTAAAAAATCAGATGAATCTAAAAAGGCCTCAAAGAGGTCTGCAACTAATGTGACAGATTCTGAACCTAGTAAAAAACAATCTAAAAATCAAACCCACACCAAGAACACAAAAGGAAAATCCTCTTCTAAAACTGAACTAAACCCAAAAAGTGCCTTAGAATTGGAACTCGAAAGTGAATCAACAACTGGAAATTCCAAAAGGAAAAACTTGAGATCTACTAGACAATCTATATCCAAATCAAGCACTAGTAAGAGTAAAGCTAAAAAACTAAATAATAAGGCATCATCATCTAAAAGTGAGAAAGGGAACTTAGTAGTATCGGCAGAAAAAACAATAACAAAACAATTAGTGTGTACTGCCGTGAGAATCGATGACCCAGTAACCGAAAAATCAAATACTTCAATATCTTCTGGTAAACGTAGGTGTCTGCGCTCATCTGATTCCTCAGCAAACCCAACTCCAACTCAATCACAATCCAAAATAGGTTCCTCAGCCAGTCAACCTAAATCGAAAGGGAAGGGCAAGCTCCCCAAAAGAAACCGATCTGCAAGTCATTTAACATCTTCCTCATCAGTTGATCAATCAGACAATTCTAAAGCTAGTGGGATGTCGACTGGAAAAGATGACCCAAAAAGTAGTAATGCAGATCAATCAAACCTTGAAAGACCACAAGGTGCTGCAGCCAGACCAGTTGATGAAGCAGATGATACCGACATGGGAAGACTTCAAGCTCTTTTGGAAGCAAGAGGTTTGCCATCACAGTTATTTGGAGCACTAGGCCCACGAATGCATCAATTCTTACATAGAACAATGAGTGGTGGTACAATGAGTAAAGTTCAGCAACTTCTACAAGGATTACAAGCAACAGGGGATGAAGGTCAACAGTTAACAGCTGTCATGGAAATGTGTCAGCTCTTGGTCATGGGAAATGAAGATAGCTTAGCTGGATTTCCAGTAAAGCAAGTAGTTCCTGCATTGATTAGCCTTCTTCACTTGGAGCACAATTTTGACATAATGAATCATGCTTGTCGTGCGTTAACCTACATGATGGAAGCACTCCCAAGATCTTCAGCTGTGGTTGTAGAAGCAATTCCAGTATTCTTAGAAAAGCTTCAAGTTATTCAGTGTATGGATGTAGCTGAACAAGCTTTAACAGCATTAGAAATGATATCAAGACGTCATAGTAAAGCTGTACTACAGGCTGGAGGAATAGCTGCTTGTTTGATGTTCATAGACTTTTTCAGTATCACAGCTCAAAGAAGTGCATTAGCTGTAGTAGCAAATTGTCTTCAGAGTCTTACTTGTGATGATTTCCATTTTCTAAGAGACTCACTCCCACTATTAAGTTCCAGATTAAATCACCAAGATAAAAAATCAGTAGAAAGTGTCTGCAGTGGATTTTCAAGAGTTGTTGAAAATTTCCAGAATGATCAACGTTTGCTGAAAGAAATAGCTGTACACGGTTTACTCACCAATCTTCAACAACTATTAGTTGCCAGTCCACCTATTGTCAATTCAGCAACATTTGTTATGGTAGTACGTATGATGGCAATTATGTGCGGAAACTGCCCAGACCTTGCAGTTATTCTTTTGAAACAGAGCATAGCAGATACATTATGTCACTTGCTGGTCGGTCCTCAAGATGAAAACAGTACACAGATTGAACTAGTATCCAGAACTCCACAGGAACTTTTTGAAATAGTTTGCCTTATTGGAGAACTTCTACCTAAACTACCTGCAGATGGTGTATTTCGAATTGATTCCCTTCTTGGTAGAAATGCTGGATTTAGTGTTGATACTATAGCATGGCAATGGCAAGATGATAGAAATATATGGCACTCTTATACACCCATTGATAGCAGAATCATTGAAGATGCTTACAATGCTGCAGAAGATGAAATAAGTTTAACAACAGTTGGAAGGACATACACTGTGGATTTTAAATCCATGCAACAGATAAATGAAGATTCCGGAACAGCTCGTCCAGTTCAGAGAAAGATTCATTCTTCAGGACAACCACAACAACGTGGATCTGACTGTTCACTTGATTGCTGTGACTCCAGAGAAGAATTTCTTAAAGAAGATCACCAGCTTGCATCAAATTTTATCCAGTCTTTATTTGCAGTACTGTATGAGGTCTACAGCTCCTCACCTGGTCCTACAGTTAGACACAAATGTCTACAGACAATTCTAAGAATGGTCTATTTTGCTGCGGGTGATCTCCTTAAAGATGTGCTGATAACCCAACCAGTTTCAAGTCACATTGCTGGAATGATGGCTTCTCCAGATTTGAAAGTTGTAGTTGGTGCTTTACAATTAGCTGAAATTTTAATGCAGAAATTACCAGACATTTTCAGCATCTACTTCAGAAGGGAAGGTGTCATGCACCAAATAAAAAGACTCTCTGAATTAAAAGTTGTAGTCCCCAAAACACCAACAGAAAAAGAACCTGGTGGAGCATCATTTTTTAATGCTGGACCATCAGGTGGTGCCTCTGCTTCAAAGCATAGCAAATCTGCAGTAAGAGTTAAAGAAGATACATCTACAGCTTCTAATACATCTTCTGATGATCATGGACCTGCATCGTCACACATGTTCTTCAGGTTGGGGGATGTCTTGAAAAGAAAACACACTCCCAAACGTCCAAGGAAAGGAAGTAAACCTGAAGATCCATCAGAGAGTGGATCCAAGAATGCTTCAGCAACCAGTAGCAGAACTTCTAGAAGAGGAAAGCATTCCTCTGACAACTCAGATTCAAAATTAAGTGGTGCTACCCCTAAAATGTCTTTCCTGCCCAGCCTAAGAAGTTGGAGTAGATTGAGTAATTCCAGCCATTGTGAAAGAATGTCAGTCTCCAAGGAATCTGAATCCCACAAGTTTGTCAGATGTTCTGAGAACAACAAGGAGAAAATTAGATCTTGGATTAAAGAGGAGGCAACAAAATTCCTTGAAAACAACACCACCACAGAATCCTGGAGCAATAGTCATCCTTCTGTACAGATTCTTGGTAAATTATGTGATGCTGCAGAGGCTCTTACAGTTGAAAATGATAATGGATTAGAACCTCTTCAACAGATAGCAACTATAACACGAGAAAGCGACATATCACCATTTGAGATTATCCACAGCGGACTGGTTAAGAAACTTTTACAATATCTAACGAAATCAAATGGTGCAATAAACAGAAACGCCCGAATTCAACGCTTTTTGCATGTCTTCCTGTCTTGCCCCCCTCCTGATGTGATCTACATTAAAGATATGCCAGGGGAATTAGATGGTCCACCACCCTTGGCTGTCTTAATAAACAAATTATTGGGTTGTCTTCATCAGTTGGAGCAGTTTCAGATTCGTGTCCACGACTTACCTGGGGCAGGAGGCATGAGTGGAAGAGGATCAAATGCCTTGAAATTTTTCAGCACTCATCAACTTAAATGTAATCTACAACGACATCCTTCAGCAACCAATCTCAGACAGTGGAAGGGTGGTCCCGTGAAGATTGATCCTCTAGCTCTAGTTCAAGCTATAGAAAGGTATTTGGTTATTCGTGGAATTGGAAAGGTAAAGGACGGTGAAGAAGATATCAGTGATGATGGAAATTCAGATGAAGACTTTGAAGACACCATGTCAGCTGTGTGCATCAGTCAAGGAACAGTTCAACATAAATTGGAGTTCTTGATTGGAGAGAGACCTTTGTCATATGAAATGACAGTTTATGAAGCCATTAAGCAGTTTAGTCATCCAAGTGATAGAGAATCAGATTCTGAATCAGAAGCACCCATTGGTAATGCTAAAATCTGGGCTCAAACTCACACCATTTGGTACAGAGCTTACAGTGACAAGGAAGATACTCTTAATGAGGGTCCCAAAAAGAAAGGAGACCACACCAAACCAAAAACAAGCAAAAAGTCAGAAGACTCTCACAAACATAAGATGGAACATAAAGCAAGAACACAATCTCTTGTGAGCTCATACTTAACTGATCAGTTACCTGTATATTTGACTGTGCAAGATACCTCATTGGAAGTAATATCATTACTTAGAGTGATCCATGCTATTAATATACATTGGTCAACCTTTTATGAAATTTCATTTTTCCCAAAACCTATTCTACCAATCTCAGACTTCATCAGCAGTAAACTGACTGCCAAAGCCAATCGCCAACTTCAAGACCCTTTGGTCATTATGACTGGAAATCTGCCGAAATGGCTGGGAGAATTGGGATCTTTCTCATCCTTCCTCTTCCCATTCGACACCAGACAGTTGTTGTTCTTTGTCACAACCTTTGATCGTGATCGAGCCATGATGAAACTACAACAAGATAGTGGTGGAGATAATAGTCAGAATGACAATGAACGAGTAGCACCAAGATTGGACAGAAAGAGAAGAATGGTTAATAGAAATGATCTCTTGAAACAAGCTGAACAGATCATAGATGAACTTGACAAGTCTAAAGCTTTGTTGGAGATTCAGTATGAAAATGAAGTAGGAACTGGATTGGGTCCAACTCAAGAATTTTACTGCTTAGTCTCACGAGAATTACAACGAGCTGATTTAGATTTGTGGAGAGGAGAAGTTATTGATATGACCAGTCATGCTGATCCAGATACGAAAATTCAGTTGATGCATTCACCTTGTGGCCTTTTCCCTGCTCCGTTACCCAAATCTGTGAAAGCCTCCTACCTTCAGAAAATCAAATCAAAATTCAGATTTTTGGGGAAGTATTTAGCCAGATCTTTAATGGATTCTAGAATGTTAGATATTAGATTCAGCCAGGTCTTCTTTAAATGGTGCTTAGGACAGGAGGAGAGCTTGACCTCAGCTGATCTCATCTACATTGATCCTGTTTTGGCTCGGTCACATAAACAACTGGAGGCCATTGTTCATCAGAAAAAACAAATCGTAGCCGACAAGTCTCATACAGATGAAAGTCGACAACTAGCTTTAGATAGTCTAACCATGGATGGCTGTAGTATTGATGATCTTAACCTTTATTTTGTATTACCTGGATATTTCCAAGTCGAATTGAAAAAAGGTGGGAAAGACAGTCAAGTTTCTTTGGATAATCTAGAAGAATACCTTCAACTACTTGTACAATGGAATTTAGTTGATGGTGTTTCACGTCAGTTCCATGCATTCCGCGAGGGATTTGAATCTTTAGTATCATTAAATTCATTACAATGTTTTTATCCTGCTGAACTTGAACAGTTGTTCTGTGGTAATATCAATGAAATTTGGGATATGAAAATGTTAATTGAATGTTGTAGACCAGATCATGGTTACACTCAGGATAGTCAAGCAGTGAAGTTTTTGTTCGAAATTCTCAGTGATTATAATTCTAAGGAACAGAGAGACTTTATTCAGTTTGTGACTGGTTCTCCATGTTTACCAGTTGGTGGGTTCCGCAGTCTTAATCCACCATTAACAATTGTACGCAAAACCTTTGAATCAACAGAAAATCCAGATAACTATTTACCATCAGTAATGACCTGTGTGAATTATTTAAAACTTCCTGATTATTCAACAAAAGACATAATGCACGAAAAGATAAAATTTGCTGCTCAAGAAGGACAGCTTTCGTTTCATTTGTCTTAAGTTATAAAGGAAACTATAAAGCATACATAAACTAAGAAGTGTATATTTTATTTATTGTGTATTATGGAAAGCATATTAATATCTGCTTGATTTTCTCATTGTGATACAAAAGTAGTGATGAGCGTAAAATAACTAACATCAAAATAGCAATAATATCCATTGAGAAATATATTTTTGGAATAGAAGTGACAAATATAGTGTGTTGAAAGAGAGAGAGATGTAAAATGTTGAAACATGGTTTTCGAAATTTTCAAAGAATAGTTTATTTTCCAAAAATGTTCAGAGATTTAGTCTGACTTAAGTATTCTATATTCGTGGATTCTTAAAATTTAAAATTGTCTAATGAATGATCAAATGTATAAAAGAATTGAAACTTAGATTTTTTGACATTCTATCTTTCGATGAGGTTGAAATCAAATATGAGTGCTTTTAGAACGAAAATCTCCATTTCAAAATCGTGTGTGAGATTATCAAGAATTATCAGGAAATGAAGATATGCATTGGAATAAAAATTATTATGTAACTGAACTGTTTTCAGAAGTTACAATGTTGTTAGAGAACTATATAATTTTGACATTGTAAAATCCAGCAGATCTTAGCAAACAGAAATTCTACATGGAAGAAATGTAAAATGGAGGATGGTAAATAGTGTCTCAAATATTGTCATCTTAAATAGTTTTTGTTTTTCACCAATTTCATTTGGGTTTAACTTGTATGGTATTGGAAAAACAATCATTTGTAAATCATTTTAACAGTCATTTTATGCAATGCAATTTATCAAGCAGTAGATTCTGCAAGAAGATAAATCACATTGTGTAAATAGGCTGACCAATGGTAATTGCTAAATACTATTCCGTCTCTGACAACAAATTTACAAAATATCATTGTTGAAATATCATGTTGCTAAGCATTTATGTTTTGTATGTGATCTCTGCCTTCTCTCTGAAATTACTTTAGATAGGCCATGTTCTTAATTTGATAATGACTGTAGAACTAGATATTTTGCTATCTATGCCATCCATGATCTGAGGAAATTCTGCTTCAAATCATGTTCTGTTGAAGTGGGTCATTATTTATGTTAACCAATAAAAAACATTTTAAAATGGGATGACAATTAAAGTCAGTGTTAAACAACAAATTTTCCCAATTCATCACACTTTGCAGATTGGATTGGTTAGTTATTTGAGCGACTTCACCACCACTTAACATAACAACTTCCATAGATCACGGATGGCAAGTAGTCAGTAGAAAGGGACGAATTCATCTAAATATTTGCTTAACCAGTCAAATAGCACCCAATTTCATCTGCCTCTACATGTAACACTTTTCAAGATTTAATTTCAACATTAGGTTTTCCTACAATTAAGAGAATGTGCATTGGGGAGGGGTAGACTGTCATGTGCAATGTCCAGGAAATATGCAAGAGAAAATGATGGCTAACTTTTTAATTGTAAAGAACTGGGTGTTGAATTTTTGTTCTAATAGATATTGCAAATAGTTGATATAGTGTTGTATCAGCTGATAAAGCGGATATTAAGACTACAATATAAAATTTATAACTTGACAGAAATTGTTGACACTGTATAAAAATGAGATCTTAAGGACATCTGGAAGTCTTTATTTGAGATATTGAACCTTAGTAATTGTGAAATGTCACACCTTTAGGATGTCTGATTCCACACCTTAAGGATGTCTGATTCCACACCTTTAGGATGTCTGATTCAGCCATAGAAATCCGATTTGTTGCCTTAAAGAGATTGTAGATGTAGATTTTTCTAAATTTGATGTATTAAGCAATACTGATAGCATCAATTTGCACCATTCCAATTTTCAATCAGATGTCTGAGCTATTTTCAATTCAACTCCAACTAAGCATTTCATGATTATTATTATTATATTTAAGGCTCTTGTGATAGTGATGTCATAAAATACTTAATTTTAGTGGAATTGCAACAACCACAGACGTTGATTGAAAATTGCAAATGGATGCTTTCAGTGTCCCTGATACACATAAAATGTTAAGTAAATCTCTTTACATTCACTTTAAGGCAGCTGGAGACGACTATAGACATAGCATTGGTTTCCTTATTGACATGTACACAGGCTGAATACATTCTTATACTTTTCTGTGTTGCCAATTGACACTTTTACATTCACATTTATTTGCTTTTGCTAATCTAATTATTGAATATGGATAATTACTTTGTTTTATTTTGAATAATATTTTATGTAGTTAGATATGTTTTGTAGTTATGAAGATTAGAGATAGTTTGCAAAAATTTTAGGACAACACTTTAAGTTTGAAATAAGATATTTATGTGGAATCATATGAACTTGATATGGTCATTGAAATATTTAGCTCTGACACTGACAGCATCAATTTGCACCATTCCAATATCAGATGTCTGTGGTTCCTGCAATTCCACTAAAATTAAATGTTTGATGTCACTAATTGCAAAATATCACAGACATCTGATTGAAAATCGGAAGGGTGAAAATACACATACAAAATTTAGAAAACCTTTTTACAATCCCTTTAACTGTACCAATGCCATCATTACAATTCTATAGCGGCCCAATTTTCAAATTGACCACTTGCAGGGACGTGAGGATTACTGACATAGAATCTATATTGTTATCCATCCTTTCTAATAACTGTTGATATTTCACAATATTTCTGTGTCATGGCCAGAAACATAATACATTGTATATGTGTGATTTTTTAGAAAATTATGTTAGTTGAACTCATCTTAGTTAATTGTTGATTATGATGCCAATAATAGTCTTAGTCAGCCACTTGCCAATTCATATAACATACATTAAAATATTTAATAACATATTGGATAGGTTGTGGACTGCCATAGACATCAGTGCTGTTCTATAGACTAAATTTATCAACCATGTATGATGGGCATTTACAATGGTCAGTTATGATTATGGACATGACATTCCTATGAAACTGACCATATTTCAATAACTAGGATACTGAATGATCAAATGCCTATCTCAACACAATTGAAAAACATACACATATTGGCATGGTCCACTTTCACTTTGTTTTCATTTTTTCCTAGATAAATGTAGAAATGTTTCAGCTACATACAGCTGAATTAAGTTTTGTTTCTGTATCCATTGTAATAACTAGTGGATCTAATTTTGTGGGTTTAATCACTTTCTGAAGAATGTATATATTTATCACTTATGTTTTTTTTCTTCTTTTACATGTACATTGCTAATGAGTATTTGAATGTGATATTTGGGTGATTGTTTGTGTATATAATATTCAATATGTACTGTACAGTTATCAATATGTACAATATCAAACCATATATATAACATTGCTTGATATATAACTAGGCATAACTATATGGATACCAATTACTAACCTTTGACCTTTATATGATGTAATTTCTGTATATCATTACTAAACAAAGATTATACAAAATCATAATATCCAACTAGCAGTGGGGTCTTCTGTGGTCAGAATGGATAAGGCTAAGCATCTGAGCGTAATGTCAGCAAAGCACTGCAAGTTATGAATAAACTAATTTATAAAAGTTATTGGTATCTATATATTTCTGTCCAGTTATATGCTATTCAAAAACAAATAATTGACACTCAAAGAAGATAACTTTATATAAGATAAGTTACATGAATACTGTTTCTAAACTAATTCCAAAAATGTCATTAAAATTCGTAGGTTGGGCTTCTTGTTTTGAGTTATCAGATTATAAGATTTGCCATTTTCCATCACAAGCCAGTAATTTGATTAAAATTGGATCAATGTTGGGATTTATAGGAAATTAGTTATATTCTTTATTTTCAAAACTCTAAGTAGCAAATTATTAGATATGTGCTGTATGATGAAAATTTGTAATGACCTTGCACTCATAATGACATTTAACATGTCTCTTTTGTGAGTCCAGGTGAAAAAAACAAATACATTTGTGCAAGTTAAAACTGACTGGTAAAAGTATAGAATTAGACTGAAAATAAAAATTCAAATATCACTTATCTATGACCTTGTGTCGAAGTTGATTTATTGAAATTGTTATTAAAATAATATTGTAAAATAATTTTAAACCAAACTGTAATCTAATAGTACATTCAAATCAATAAAAATGTTACATTTACTCTTGTGTTACTGTTGTTCAGTGTTATTCTGATTGAAATGTAAATGTGGTTGGTTTATTTCCTGCGAGGGACTCTCACTTGCCCCCCACCTTGATCTGACGAAATGTTTAGCACCTCCTGTTCCTTATTCGACATAAATAATTCACATTGGATACTATTTGGGCAACATTTCACAGAACTCGTTTTAGAGAAGAATCTGGCCAGATCATGAATCTGACAAAAACAGATAATTGGCCATGAGGACTCTATAAATATGCCAAATGGATTAACCGAATTAAATTGTATAATCAACACCAAAGACCCAGTGGTGAATTAAATTGTATAATCAATACCAAAGACCCAGTGATAAATAATATCGTTTATTATGAGGTATTTAAAACATATAAGTAAGTTCAATAATATCACATATTGAAGTAAGACTGAGAATATAGCACCTGTTTCTTAAAAAAAATCCTACAGTGAAAAATTGTTGTAACTGTAATTTTACACTGAGAAATACCATATGACAAAAATTGATCGTATTATGCTTTTTCAAGAAACAAGACTCAGCATTGCACATCTTGCTAAAGGCATTCAACATCATTAAACTGTCAAAAGAGTTAACACTTTGAACACTCATAAAGCATATGATGTTCATATTATGTGATGTCACTTGTTAACGGGTGCTTTACTGGCCATATTTGGGTTTATGTTGCTAGGGTTAGGTCTATACCATTAAGGACTATATTGTCAAATAGTGATCATTGTCGTGGCTGAGTGTTTTTAAAATAGAAATCCATCCCACGTTTAGTTGGTTGCTGCTGACCTCCACAACCTCTACCACCCCCTCTGGTTGCTCCGCCAACTTTACCCATGTGACGTCCCCATTCTGGGGCTATGACTAGAGGTTTTGGGTAGGTTTGAGCTAAGACTACATTGGCACGAGACAATACTGTAGAATTTAAGGCCCAGACTGTGTGCACGTCCCCTCCTTTAACTTGATTCAACTCTGGAATCCACAGTCTGATATAATCTCCATTGGGATCATAGTCTAGTCCTTGTTTTACCATATTGAACTTCCTGTCTTGACGAGGATCATTACCGATACCAGCACTATATTGCCAGTTGCCATAGTTACTACACACATCATGGTCAATTAACATGGATTCAAACCATTCAGCACCTAGTCTCCAATCTAATTTTAAATCTTTAGTGAGGAAACTTGCAACATTTTGTCTACCTCTATTAGACATAAACCCAGTGGCAGCTAATTCCCTCATATTGGCATCAACATAAGGCACCCCAGTTCGACCTTCCTTCCATGCAATGAATGCATTTGTGTCCTTTTTCCACGGTAGATGCATTCTCCTTATACCATTCAAGAAAAATATTTCATTTCCATATTTCATTGCCACAAATCTGAAATAATCTCGCCATAACAGTTCAAATATTACCCAATAAGTTGATTGATTAGAAATCCTCTCCTTTTCATACCGTTTAATTTCCGAGTAGATAAATCTTGGAGAAAGGCATCCATGAGCTAACCATGGTGCAAACTTGGTGGAATAGTCTGCACCTATCATACCATTCCGAGTTTCCTTATATTTGGCCACTTTGTCAGTCTCCCAAAAATAATACTTGATTCTATCAAGCCCTGAAGTTTCTCCACCACTATAAGGAAAGGCTGTTCGACTGTCTTGTGGAACATTTTCAACTCCCAAATCTTCACAAGTAGGAATATTGCCTTCTTCAATGCCTTGAGGTAATGGTTTGAAAGTTTCTGGAGTTGGTATAACAGATCTGACAGAGCATTCTGTCTCTGCTCGTTTACGAAATTGAGAGAACACGTCTGGTAATTGCTTGATTGAAAATGATAAGTCATCTTTATGAAATAAGGTAGAATTCCAAAATGTCTGGATTTTGACACCACAAGATTTATTCAGTGCAGCTTCCACATCTATTTCTTCTTGGGTCACCTCTTGTGTATAAACTAATGAGCTTACAAATTCTGGACCCACAGATTTGATCAACTCTGGTATAACTTCTTCAGGCTTCCCCGTTCTCACAATCAACCCACTTCCTTTACTTTTCAATCTACATCTTAAATCTTGCACACTTTCAATTAGAAACTTTAACCTATGGGGACCAGTTTTAGCAAAACCAAAGTGGTATGTTCCTTTAAAATGCCTTGGATCAAAGCAATATATCGGTAAAACTTGACTTCCGTGTTTAAAGGCCCACAATAATGCTTCGTTGTCATGAATTCTTAGATCATTCCTGAGTAAACAAATTATTACTTTTCCTGCCATTTTAAATCTTTCTTCCCACCTGAAATAGCAACGTTTCAATATTTTACATAACCAAAATATTATACTTATATAAATGTAGTTAAAGGGAGATAATTTGCTCTTCTATACACGAAGTCCACAAGAACGTAATCAAATCTATAGTTTGCAATTCAAGATATATTCCTATTCAGATATTAGTCATTTTGATACAAAACAATGCCGTGAATCCAAAAAATTCAATATTGACTGACCAGTGGAATTTAAATTGGATTAATCATTATCTTAGAGCCAAAACCGATGCTCCCTTGAAAGTAATACACCGAAATCTTGATCAACCAGACTCTATTGTGAAATCCATTACCATTTAAGTCTTGATAACTATGACAATCGTGTACCTACGGCATCATAACACAGTAACAACCGCTTAAAAATGCTTAGAAGAACTAACATTTACCTCTATCTAAGAACCAGTAACCCTCTAAACAGTTTGATATGCCCGATGTGTGGAATCAATAATGTTTCCACGTCAAACTATACAACAGAACCAACTTACAATCGATATTCAAAGAAAAAGAGCAATCAAGGGAGGTAATGTTTGACCAAGAATTGACTGGGAGTAAACCTTGAACAAAATTCTAGCGACAAGATATATTTGTAGTCTGTCTATACAATAAATTCTCAAAGAAATTTCGATAGCCCTTCTGAATACCTCTAGACTATTTAATGCTCCTGTTCTATCATTTGGCTTATTACAAAACTAGTTTTACATATGAGGATTGTGTATATAAAACACATGTTGGTAGTTTGAGATGAGCTCTGTTTATAGTCACTTCTGTTTTCTTTGGCATTCATTCATTTCAATCTACTGTTAGAAAATGACAATTGACCAATAAAGAAATCTGATTTGCCAAGTCAAAGACTGATCAGTGTTGGCTAGTCATAATTGTTAGTTTAAAATCTTCAATATTTCAACAATTTTATTTTCAGCAATGCAAGTTATCATGTTCCTAAACAATTTAAACCTAAGGCTGAAATTCTGTTTGGAATTCACCCAGTTTTGAGTGCCTTGCTCTCTGCTAAGAGGACAAACTTTCATAGTTTATATCTGCGACAACCAGATGTGGAACTTGAAGAAACTCAAATCAATGACAAACTGTTTAAAATAGAAGAACTCGCTAGAGATAGACATCTAGAGATAAAATATGTCAACTCTAAAGTTTTGACTGGTTTATCTGAGGGAAGAACTCATCAGGTAAATTGCATTGGGATTATGGGCCCTGGAATTTGAAAAGTTTATCTTAATAAAAATATTTGTTCGTAAGAATTTTATGAAATGGGGCCTTTACATATTGGTGGAATTGTGCGTTTTGTTTTCCTTATTTCATGGATGACAAGTGTAGCTACTGGCATTAATAAATATACAACAAGAACCATCCAGATCTGCAGATTAAAATAGAGTTGTTTCACGCTAGGAAATGAATTTCAACATTTTTTTGATTGTGTATTTGTTTGTAGGGTGTATGTTTAGATGTAAGTAGATTACCAGTTAAAAGATTTTATAGTATAAAAGATAACATCATACAACGGTATGTTACAATGTTAATTTCTTGGGCTTTAACTTGTCATTACAGAACTTTTTCAACATTTTTGTTATTCTTTATCAAAAGAGATCATAGTTTTCTAAATTCAAAGCTTCATTGAACTAAAGGTTTGAATCAAAATGCATATCTTATCAGAATTCCTTAATATAATTTCTTCTCCAAATCCTCTTTTTACCTTGTTAAGCTAAGCCTAGGCCAGTAGTTGAGCATCTCCATTAAAAGGAAGGTATTCATTTGCACAAGAAGTTTGATCCAAATTCAAAGAAACTAAAGTCTTCACATCCAACAAGATAATAGATTTTTTATTTAAACACATTAGGGTCAAATTACTCTAGCAATCTCTTTTTCATGTGAAGAATATATCACAATTTGATTCTGGAAATCCAAGCCAAATTTGAGCTCTGTTGAACTGTATTTCGTTATAATTTGTAGATGGCAGCAAACAACTGAAAATAATCGAGTAAAATTTCCAGTTTGGCTTCTAGCTTATAAATTATTGGTAAGCTCTTCTTATAGATTATTAAAGATAATAATTAAACTATTTTGAGCACTGTTAGCTATTATTTGCACCTTTATGATTATTTTGTGTTTAGTGTTTGGAAAATTGAAAACAAAACAAATAGAAACTATGTACATTCCAAATACAAAGACAAACCTAAAAACTCTCTTCATAGGCCTTTACAAATTTAGGAAGTTTCCCTTTCTTCAGGTATAAGGAAAATTTTGCTCAGCTATGCCAACTCAATGTTCTGCTGGACAGTTCTTGATTTGTCATCCTGTACAAAAACTAGATACTTCTTCAATTTGAGTTGTAGAGCCTAAGTCCATAACAAGGGAATCAAAATACATTTAAACAAATATGAGCCAATAAGATGTGTTAAAATTTCAGGATCCAAACAATTTAGGGGCTATATTAAGATCAGCATATTTCCTTGGTGTTGATGAAGTTATTGTATCTTCTATTGACAGGTAATTTACTTTTATATTACTTCATGTACATCATTTTATTACCCTGATGCATATTACAAATGATTACAATTGAATGATGAATGACGATGTAGCTTCTAGATCGTAAGAAATTATTAGTCTAAAGATATATGAAAAGTGTGCTGCTGTATCAAGGGCTAGATATCTACTGACACTGGAGACCTTGATAAATCAAGATGGTTATCAAAAAAGAAAGATACAACTATTTTTACAAAGATAAAAACTTAGATTCATTAGGATCGTGTCTACGAGTTTGTCTTTGGCCAAACCTCTTGGCATTATTCGTTCCTGGATTATTTTTACCCATTTAAAGCTGGGTCAACTACCATTTGTTTAGAATAACACGCAAGTGATGTCATTTTTAAATTCTAAACTCTAACTGACTTTGCTACAGTCTATACATGTATTCATTATAGCTGTAGAATGACACCAATGACAAGTAAAGCTAGTTCTGGTGCTATGGAGATAATGTCAGTTCATAGTTTACCACCTGATATATCTCATCATCTATCATTTATTCAGGTAAGTATAAACTTACTTATCAATCCAGGCTACAAAAACAAGAAAATCATATACCAAAGTGGTTTTTATAGCCGTCGTTACAAAATGACGTTATACCTTAGTGTCACATGCATTATGTTATATAACTTGGAGTTCAGGGTATATGACTTCTTATTTCATTTACACTCAGTGTTCAAAGGGTAAACATCTAAAGCCACTAAATTTTCTTAGACGTAATATAAATCAACACTCGAGAGAACTCTTGAAGCTAATTGAACATAGAACTTACAATAGCAGTCTGTATAACTTTGAGGTAAAGCAAATTGTATTTGAAATTAATCTTACTCTTAAAATTCTCTGCAGAAATATTAAAACAGAACCTAAAAAAACCATGTTGTTATTACTCCAGAGTTACACACTCTGCGATCTTCAGATAACTGACCTATTTCAGCCTGAGTCTGAGTTGGACAAGAAGAAATTATTCTTACGTCTACACTACACAACACAAGTTCAGAAAGCTTTCCTGTACATAAATTTGACTGCTCCGATGATCTAAAAAAAAATCTTTCCTTGACTCTAGTTAATTAATTTGATCTATTTTGTATGTTGTAGCTATGGAAGGAATGTGGAGGAGTGGTAATTGGAACAGAAAGTAATGAAGTATCCAAATCACAATGTGTTTCACAGTTTAACATAAACGCTCCTGTTTTATTGGTAATAGGTAAGTCATGGTTCAATTACTCAAGTGATACTTTGCATGCTTAAAGGGAAGGGTTTGGCATGGGTTAGACCAATGGTCTCAGAAACAGGAATTAGTTTTCACAGCTCACAGTCGAAATTTAAGACTTCAAATCCATGTTTGAAAGTTTAAAAGACGACTCTTCTGTTGTTGTGACTATATATATGTATATAGAAAAGACTAATACATAATGTATTAAAATAGTTCAAAGTGTATTTTGAAGGAATTATGTGATTTCTAGTACTTAAATAAATAATACAAATATGAATATGTATATGTAATAGTCTTCAGAAGTACTAGAAATCTTCGAATATATTTAGACCCAAATCAACCTGGAAAATGGCCAACCTCTCCCTTTAACAAATCTAAACACCCTAGAAGGCACATTTCTTAATGGATTTGGATAGAACTTATTGTTTCATCATGCATGGATGAAATCGATCAACAATTAAAAAAAAATTGGTTGTGAACTTTTTGAAGGCGATGACTAAAGGTTAATTTTTTTTTTTGGTTTCCTGTTCTACCAAATGTTGTGATTTAATCAAAGCTGTCTGGCAATCTAACTTCTCAATTGATATTGTAGGAAATGAAGGTTTTGGTATTGATGATAAAATAATAGATGTTTGTGATACTTTGTTTACTATAAATCCTGGCCGTCAACAATATAATGATTTAGTGACATCTTTAAATGTTTCTGTAGCTGCTGGTGAGTATGTTTTATATACTAATGTTTAATTCCACATAGAAATGGCAAGACAGTTGAAAAATGTCCCATTCAGAAGTATATACACAGATTTGGGGTTATAGTCTATTTGTTATATGAACTTCATACTTATACTTTGACTGAAATAGCCACTATTGTAGTGATTTGATTGAATTGTATGCTAATGAATACAGTCAATCAGAGCCCTTAACAGAAATGCTGTAAACATTATGGCTTTGTATTTACAGATTTTCTGTCAAGGTCTCTGATTGGCTATATTCCCTAGCATATAATCAAATCAAACACTTCATTTACAAATTTCCATGATACAAGAAAGGTGACTATTGCAGTCAAGGTATAAGTATGAAGTAGGTAATAGTTTAACATTGTGAAGATGATTATACATATAAATGTTATTAGGTGACTACCTGAGAAAACTCCATTGTTCTACCACCAAGGTTTCCAGTCAAGACCAGATAACAAACCCTATACTGTGCCTATTTAAAGGCTTCTTCAGATGTTAGAAATCAGAGTTTCATAATGTGGTATATACTCTTTATGTTTGATAATTGACTATATATTTTTAAGGTATATTACTACATCAATTGCTGTTAAAGAACACCAAGACGTGACAGAGAGATTACTATTATTGTTAAAGCCTTAAATCACAATGATGTTAAAATACCATTGTGGTACATTGGAATAAAAATGGTGACTCTATGAATTGTGCATAGTCTGAACAAATGAAGAAATAAATTAATATACTTAAATTATCTATTTGTAATTCATTTAGGAAACAAATTCATTTACTCTTACAGTTTATTTGATGCCACCAAATTGTGATGTTAGTTCCTTTAGGAAACAAATTTATATATTTTATTCTGCCAGTTTATGTTTCCTAGACTTTTCTGCATATTCTATTTATCACTTCATTTACACATGTAGTCTATAATAGGCTGTTATGGCCAAGTTGTTAATGTCCCTCATGAAAATCACAATAATGTTCTTAAACACCTTTTCTTCACTTAACACCTTCTCCTTTTTCAAGTGTGGCATCAATTTCTTTATTTAAATCTTCTTTGGAAACCTAAACATAGACAAAAAGAGTCATTTATTAAAGATGGGTTCCCTTAATTTTGTTTATGAAAATTAAAATGCTACTACTTATATGAATAGAAAGTAAAGGTGTTCTAATGACTTGGAAAAATGTCCATAATTAATTCATAATTAGATAAATTAGAAGAGAATTACCAGCAAAATTACAATGAGTGGCCGATCAAGAAACGTCAAAAAGTCTTTTTTTGTTTATCCAGACTGTTAAAACTCTTAATTAGATTCAATAATAATAAAATGATAGGATTAGGAATATATGATAATTCATTAGAAACACCAATTAATCAAATAGTTTACTTAATTTGACACTAAAAAAATAAGGAAAACCATCTTTAAGACAAAGAAATTCTTGTAAACAAGAATGAAATTAAATATAATACTCATAATTGAGATAATAAAGACAGACAACACCTTGTAGTAAGCAATGATATTATATATGACTCTATTACATCACCGTCAGACAAGAGATTTATTATCTTTGCTTATGTTACAATCAAATCCTGACTCTTAGGTAAGCAATCTTAAGTTGCTTGATCACCCAAGCTTTATAAGAAATGGTGGACATTTACTTACTTTGCCTTTTCTAAACTTCTTAAATAATTTCATATCATCATCTAATTCATCTAAATCACCTTGACTCATTTCTTCTTGTTTTCTTTTTTTCTTTCTAGCTCTCCTTTCTCGATTCTCTTTCCTTTTTTCTTTTCTGACTTTTTGATCTGACCAGGCTTTAGTCTGTAGAATTTTATAATTTATATTTACATTTCATTGTATAAATCATGCAGATGTATGTACATGTATTATAATCCAACTTAAAGGGTCATGCTGAATACAAATGGATTTTTGTTCAGTATAAAGCATAAATGCAAATGTATTCACTATGTGTTCTCACTTACAAGTCTATCTTATAGGTGTGAAATGTTGCTATAAATATTCTCAAGGTGCCAAAATTTCACTTTTGAATTTTGTTTGAAAAAGTGGGATCAATATAAGACAAGAGGCACTGGTGTGAATATGGCTAGGTGTTAATGTAAAGCTATGTCAAAAATAATTTAAAAGATCTCAATGTACATCAATTCGTGGCTAATCATAGATGACTCTTAGCAATATTCTAATGTCCTTGTCCCTAAGAGTACCACAGTTAAGGGGTAGGTTTTTCACTTCTTTTTATACAACTCTGTAAGTAGAGCCTACAGTCAGTACTGTCCTTACCCTGAAATTTCTGGTTTTCTTCACAATTTCTCCAGATTGTATCTTCCTGATTTCTTCCTGTCTCTTTTTTTCTCTGATTTTATCTCTGGAAAAACAAAAATGTGTGACATATCAAAACAAAACAACATAATTTGACTGCCAAATGATGCTAAATGAACAAACTTTACTTATTTTTATGAACTAATCATGCAAAAAGATAATTATTTCTTAACTCTTTGATATCAACTAAGTCAAACTTGTTCTGGAGATATTTTGCATATCCTGACTCCTTGCTTCAATTAAGCGTTAGAAAAAAAGTCTACTTGAATCTATCAACACACTATCTTATATAATCTTTAGAAAGATGGTGAAAAAATAAATACATACTTATACATTATACTATCAGGCTCTATATCTTCTTCTGTAAAGTTATCAATCACTTTCCCTTTTAACTCAGGCATTTTAGGTAATCTTAATAATGCATATCCTGTAGCTAATTTACCTATATTTAATTCTGAAGGCAAATACATACAAATCAAAAACATGATTAATAAATAAAATAGTAATTTAATTAATGGAAACCTACTATCTCAAAACAAATGAATAT
The DNA here is from genome assembly GCF_000327385.1 of Lottia gigantea. Lineage (NCBI taxonomy): Eukaryota > Metazoa > Mollusca > Gastropoda > Lottiidae > Lottia > Lottia gigantea. The sequence goes on from NW_008706957.1 coordinate 335,342, forward strand.
GTGGTATCACTCTACAGTATTGATGTATATAGAACTATTTTTACAGTGAATATATTATATTGAGGGTATATGTATATAATGATATAGGTATATTACCTTTAGTTTTGAAAATCATACTACATTCATGTTTACCATAAAACTGTATAAATGATACAAAAGCTTTCATACCACTTTCATATAACGCTCTGAAAAATAATTTTTTTTATATATATATAATGGTGATTTAAAAGTTCATGTTTTTCTGCTGATACTTTGCTATGAAAGCTGATGTAGATATAAATGGATGAGTTGTAAATGTAGAGAGCTCTGTGATAGGTCTTATTTTGTAGTAAAAATTAAGCCCTCTGAATGCTCAGGCCATCCGAAATCAGTTAGCTTCTAGGTGCCTCAAGGCTTTGCTTCAGCGAGACACCTTTCATTATTGCCTAGACCCCCTCAGGCATTGTTTAGGTATGCCCCTGTGGATAGCAAACCTATTCTGAAGACATGAGAAGCCAGTTTACATGTGCTTTACACAAATGTAACATTAAAAATTTTTTTTAAAAATATTAATACCTGTCTCTTTTTGTAAATTTTTTAACTTTTGGTACAATATTAGCTGCCTTTTCATCAACCAGCATTTCGACCATAGGTGTCTGGAAAAAAACACAAAGTAATAGATGTACTTTTTGACAATTCATGGTGAAGAAAATGTCATAATTCAATTTAGTTGTCTTCTATCTGACTGAAAATTAGAATGGTACAAATCATTGCTATCAGTGTCCCCAATACACATAAAAAGTTTTAAAACCTTTTTGGAATGCATTTAATTCATAGCTAACAAGTCCTCCATTTCTTGTCCCATCTGAATGACAAGATGGAACCAAGTCACTGCAGTTTCTATTTATCAATTAGGACTAAGATACAGATTGTTAACATACCCTCTGGTTTATTTTTAGAAAAGAAATATAAGTTTCTTCAGCAGGTAATAACATAACTAAAGCATTTCCTTTATTACCAATTCTAGCAGTTCTTCCACAACGATGTACAAAGGCTCTGAAAAAATAAACCAAACATAATCAGCTTCATAATATTCAAATAGTTAAAATATTGTGACTTGACTTGATTTGATTACACACTTGGCCATTGTTTTCATCTGTTTAATAAGTTTTCACATTTAAAAACACAAAAATCACAAGAAAATGAGTTGATTTTACAATGTCCCTGGGTCAAAAAAAAAAAAAGGAAATTCCCCGTTTCATGTTGCTTTTTGACTTACCTAGAAGAACTAGGTGGATCAAATTGAACTACCCAATCTATATCTGGTATATCTATACCTCTAGCCATTAAATCTGTACATACCAATATACCACTAGAAATACATAGAGACATTGATTTATAGTCCATTTAAAATTCATTTATATTTCTAAAAACCTCAACTAAATTACAAATATATTTTCAAGAGTTAATACAATTACAGACAACAGACTTGGTAGGTGGAAGCTTGCAGAATGTTTCACAAACAAATTGCAAAACTCAAAATTAAACTTTTTTCACTTCTACAAATGTAAATACTATCAACCATTTAATGAAGGATTCAAATGGTTCTTTATTGAAAATATTAACCTACTTGTCTGCATTGCGTAATTTCTCAATAACTTTTACTCTTTTCTGTTTTAATTTACCATGAATATGAAAAACTGTTGTATTCTGTACAAATCTATTAGAAAAAATACAGTGTCAGATTATCACAAATTATGGTTCAATAGGACTATTGTGAATAGGTTCAGGTAGCTAAAAATGTTGTGATGGCAATTATGTAAATAAACAGCCCACGTCTGCTCCATTTCGTTATGAAAGATAATTCCAATCAATATTTAGAAAAGATTCTAAGAAATTTGCATCCTTACAAAATACAAAATTTCTTCCAATTGACGTTGAAAATCAACGAAAACAACAATATGTGATCGTCTTAGCTAGGAGAAAAAAAACACTTACTGTTCTATTATCTTTTTAAAATAATCAACAGAAGCACAAGTACTGAAGAAAACTAGAATTTTATTTTTTTTATGTTTACGCAGAAATGATATTAACTGATTCATTTTCTCATCTGCTTCAACAATCTGAAATTAAAACATCACGACGTGTTTATTTGTTTTTTTGACATAAGGAGGACATAAATTCAGATTGTCATAATAATGAGAGGTCAGAATTCATTGTATTTTAAACTCTACTCGGAACTCCAAATAGCTGTGTCTTTTCACAGATCATCTTTTTCATCAGAGTAAAGCTAAGATTCCATATACACGCCATGCGGATCCGTCATACGTCATCCGTTAAAAATCGAAATGGTTGGTTTAAGAGGGTATGATTTCATATATGCGGAAGCATATGTACGTACGTTTAACGCACATATGAAATCATATTTGACACATGACGGATCCGCAAGGGCCATTTATGTCCGCATGACGGATCCGCATGACACGTATATGGAATCTTAGCTTAATGCAGCTTTTAGTAAGACCTTTCGATTTTAAGTTTTTTTCGATTCCACAACAGTTCTTTATGATGTCAGAAAGCAAGAAATGCTAAAAATAACAAAGTGCCTTTGTGATAGTGAAGGCTTAATATAAGATGAATTGCAAATGCCACAGATGTCGGAATGGAAATTGAAATGATGCAAATTGATGCTATCAGTGTCCCTTATACACATAAAATTCCTTTACAATCCCTTTAACATGAAGAAATCTGTCCTCAACTTCGATTAACTAAGATCTAAAAAAAAAGAACCATAGATTTCACAAGGAAAAAGCCTATTTTAAAATACAAACCATGTAATAATTTTGTAATAAGGCTGGTGTTTTAGGGACTAGTTGATTTACTGTATTTTTCTTCTCTTTCACTGTAATACGTAATGGATTCCGTAAACCAGCTCTAATAAGATTTTCTACTTCATCAGTCTGTGTTGCTGAAAATAATCCTGTTCTTCTTTGTTTTGGTAGGTGACTTAAAATCATATTTATACTGAAAAAAATATACATTAGGCTTTAAATTTATCACTTTTGACAAGTAGAGCAAATGTCTAACATTCCTTTTACCTACAATTCAACAAAAATTTACCCTGAAAAGATAGCTGATAGATAGCTACAATTTAGCTTCTTGGTTGATACCCTTAAATGTGTGAACCATTAAAGAAGATAAAAAAATAATTCATTTTCATAAATTTCTTACAAAAGTTTAAGTTTACATAGATAACTTAAGGTCCATATACATACCTTGTTTCAAATCCCATTTCTAATAATCTGTCTGCTTCATCTAATACCAATACTTCCTATAATATAAATATCAAACTTAGCCATAGTCAGGTCATTTCATTTATAGATGATAAAATACAACATCTTTTTACAAAATATTTTTCATTTGAGGAAAAAATTATCAAACACGACTCAAATGAAAAAAACGTTACATTAACTCCGCGCACACAAAGCTACGAGCTGAGCTGAGAGGCACGAATGAAATTTTGCTCAGCTGGAAGCTCTTGTGTGTGCTAGCATTAAAGGATATGTAGTATTTATGGAAATTAATCTAAAACATACTAGAGCTTTGACTGATGCAGGTAAATTGAAACCATCATGTTTTCTCTGAAATAAATCTTCCATTCTACCTGGTGTTGCTATTATAATATTACACCTATAATATAACATACATAATATAATATCAACAGGATTGTACAGAGTTTTTAACTTTTATATGTACCGTATCTCAGACATATGTCCATTAAAACTAAAACATTTTGAATTATTTTCTCAAATCTGCTAAAAAAGACATCATAAAACACGTAGTTTACAAAGTGAATACAAAACAGATATCGACCATGCTTTATTCAAATCTTACCCCTGTGTTTTAAACTTTTCTATCATTTGAGTGACATCTAATCCACCAATAAAAAGACAGGATGTAAATTGAGTGACATGTGATAGAAACTGGTTTAAAACTTCATCTATTTGTATGGCTAATTCTCGGGTAGGAGTTAGTATTAGACCACCAATCTGAAAAAAAAAACATAATAAACTATTCCAGTTGGCATTTAAGAATATAAACATCAAACTATTTTTGTCATGATAATAGAGCTAAATTTGCACTATCTGTATCTCTTATCAGGATTGAAATTTGATTCCTCAATTATTTACATGCTTGCAGACTATTATGCACATTCTCACATCCTAGTCTTAAATTTTGTAAAAATCGCATGAGAACTATGTGCACTGAAAAGTAATTTGTTACAGTGCTACTTATAGCCTTAACTGAGGTCAATTATAACAATATTTAGAAAAAATCTCAATCTAAGAGTATAGCCAAGCATTTCTAGAATTATATAAAAATATCCATGATTAAAGTAGGAATACCTCATTTTTCTTGAGAGGGGTATCTCTCTTTAATAACATCTGTAACAGTGGTATAATAAAGGCTAATGTTTTTCCACTTCCTGTTACAGCTTCAACAGCGACATCTTTATTCTGTAGAAATCTTGGAATAGTTGCTGCCTATAATATATAAATGAAGAAAAGATAAACTATTCTATACAATTAATCTTTCATATTTTTCAGAAGTAAAGAAGTTTGTCACATTTTTCATGCATCACTTGTCATTGATAGTACATTCAAAAATTGGAAAAACTGCTCTTAACTTTAAGATAAACCCCTTAGACATTTGGTGAAGCAAACAACTATCAAAAATATACAATATTAACAGGCCTCAAATTTGTAAAAAGTGTTCACATTATTGAAATGTGTTCAATCCAAGAACAAACTTCTCTTTTCTTCAGGGGATGTAGGCAAATAAAAAATATAAATGCTTAAAACTGTTAGAAAACTTACCTGAACTGGTGTCATATGTTTAAAACCCAGTTGTTTTATAGATTTACTGATATTAGAATCCAGTTGAACATTAAGGTTATCCCAACTTTCATCCATATTGCTCCACTTATATCTTTAAATATGTAAACTAGGGCTTCAAAACTCACTTTTATATTTATTACCAATACCTATAATAGGGACATATATTTCAGATATCCATAACACTTTTCAGAATCAAAATCTGACATCCATTTTCAATTCAAGATAACATGCTGTTAAAGTATAGACTGTTGTCAATTCTAGGTAATGCACTGTTGTTTTTCTGGTTTTATTATAATATAAAATATAGATCTTGTATTTCACCTAACTACAGCTGATAATCAATTCAAAGCCTATGTGTATCAATATTGACTTCATAAAATTTATGTGACCCAAGAAAACTGTACATTCTTTCTACTGATTCTCAATCACGCACAAGCTTATAGTTGCAGTTCATTGACATTTCGGATTTCAGCATGTTTACTAATTAGTGTAGCCTAACACTCATACTGATGCCATTTTTCGTCCCTTAGGCTAAAACTTGGACAATCTATTCTTTTACATAGAAAACCTGAACAACATTGTATTAATGAAAATAAAACCCTTGCAAAATCACACGATTTTTAGGCAAAGGAGGCTCAGAGATGACTATGTTGCATCTGTTATGAGCTTTTGATGATTTGACACTACCAACCAATAATGCAATAAAACTAAAGTAGGCCTCAGAGCTGAGTTTCTATCTTATGAGTGATTATATCTTAATCTATTTGTTCTTCTTACAAAAATTCTAGGGAATTAGTAGGCTGTTAGCTAAAAGCTCCAAAATCAATAATTTTCAAGCCTGACTCTATCAATCATGAAACAACTTTGAAGTGAAGAAATTGTTCACTTCATGATCATTTCGACCACACGTGTTAACTGACATGCTGTTACTATTTTAAGAACATCACGAAAACATCACGTGATGCACATTTTTTCTTGGAAAATTGAAATACCTATTTATTCTTCAGATGTCTGTCAATCTTTTTCGAAAAATTTGTAAAGATTAATGATTTAGTTAAGTGAAATCAAGAAATTGTACATATTTTTATAGGAATGTGAATTCCGATAAGTCGCCGGGTGGATCTGTGCTTCCGTAAGATTCCGGAAAAGTGTGATATATCAATACAAGGTCAAGGTTATTCGGATTTAGAACTATTTTACCGATATATATCTCAATAATCAGGCAAATTATCTATCAAATATCATATAGAACATGTCCATTATTATGCCTAAATCAACATTTTTGACATATTTTTCAAGATTACCGTCAACCTCTCTCTAAAATAAAACATATCATTTGCACTATATCGCGGACGTATCCAATAGTGTGGCGCTGCTGTTTGGTCTGTAACTTTTGCAAGTAATGCAAGTTTAGACTTTCTGTTTGAGAAGGAATTTAAGTGTTTATAACTAAAGATAAGGTCATAATTATCATATAGATTGTTTATTTACAATATATTTTACATGCTGTGAGTAGGTCTGACTTGCGTTTCTACTCAGATTTTACTAAAATGGTACGTTTAGTCGCAGTATGTCGTTCGGACGATCACAAGTTTGAACGACGTCAACTTCCACTGATAGTAGATGAAACATTGACAGTAAGTATTTTTGCCGGTTTCAGGTACTTCATTCTTGTCCTCTAACCCTATCCCTCTCTAACAATAAAACTTTAGTTTTTAGTTTTTATGTCTTTTTTGAATTGATGTAAAAAAGAATGTGATGCGTGATCTACTGTCAGAGGCACTGAAACAGGTGCTTGTGAATAATGTTAGACCTAGGCTAACTAACTGGAATTAATAAGACCAGACCTACCAAGAATTTTTTTTTTGAGGGAAGGGTATATTTTGACAGTTTCTTTCAAGTTTTGAATAAAGTCATGACTATTTTCACTGTGATGGTAGATTTTAGCCATCCTTATCTAACCCTTAAATAGTCACTTAATTGACTTTTAAAATAGCATTCTTATCAAACAAAATGACTTCATGCTAAAAAAAAAACTAGTGCACAGGCAGGAAAACAATGGATGATGCTCTCACATCGTCTGTTAACAGCAATACCGTACGGAAAAGACGTAAAACAATTAACTGTGACAGTGCAAATAGCCAATGCGTTTGAATAAAGAAACCCTTCCAGATTCACTTACTGTACTAAAGGTCTTGTCCTTTTGATCTTGCTGTTTGAACTAATTAAGAAGACTCTGGATATCACAAATGACGGATAAATCTGATGTTCACGAAACCTTCAATGATATTTTACTTTCAACCTTCTTATTGTAGATGGTGGCACAATTTAATGAAAGATGCACTGATTGTAAACATATCTCAGATGCCAAGAAGAAAAGAGAATTAGATAGATTTGTACAAAGGTTCAACTTATTAACTAAAGATGAAGTTGCCATTGCCTTAATGGTTACAAATCAAACTTTAATGAATCAGTTAGCACATACAGTTTCTTGTGTTGGTTGTCGACGAAGGTAAGACACACTTTAGATCCTTCATACTGTTAGAAAATTTGAGAGGTGGTTTACTAGCCTTTCTATGTATTGATGACGCCTTTTGTATTAATTTCACTTCCAATGTGTGGTTTCCAAAAAACTTGACCAGATTATTAGTCACTATCACAAAAATCATTAAAATCAAAGGTATATTTTAAATTGGTGCCATAAATTGGAACATTCACATTGAGGCTAAAACTATTCTTGATATACATAATTGTCTTGAAAACTTTTTAAATCCCATTAATCAATAAAATATAGTTGGAAGCATACATTGGGACTACTTCCTGTAAGGTACATGGATTGAAATTGTATTTTTTACATCGAAGAATTTAATACAGGTTGTAGTTAAATTGACTCAAAACGGTTCCAAAAGTCAAAATGTGATTCCATTTTTTTTTATTTTATAATTAAATGTGTTTCATCAGATAATATTTTTTCTTTCAGTGTTGAACACTTATTAAATCTGTTAGTGGCATCACAGCATCCTACATTGGAACCATTGGTAGTTACTCAAAGAGCTGAATTATCATTAAAACATGAATACCTCTTTGATCCTAAAGCTGTGTTTGCTTTATTTTATATTCATGGGTGAGAAATTCTTTTTATTTTGAAATGGGTTCAAAGGTTATTAAAGATACCTTAAATACAATCGATAAGCTTATTGACATTACGAAAACCAATGCCCAGAATCTGGATCCCATATATAACCTTATTAAACTTATTGACAGAAATTTGAATTGAAATATCTTGTATAGAACAATAATGTATGATTTTAAACAATTTCAAGTAAGCAGACTTGTTTGCTATCATATAATAGACTGAAAATAGGTCAGTTGTCTGAAGATCGCTTAGCGTGAAACTTTGAGTAATAACATGATTCAAGTTCTATATTAATATTTCTATAAAAGCAATGATATAGTAGTTAGAAATTGATTAGTCTTATCTCTTTCAAAATTCAATGAGTTCAAAACAGATATGGCTGAATATGGTAGCTATTTTCTATGAAATCTTACCAAGGTGATATGATGAAATAGTAAAATTTCAGGGATGATAAGCTTATTTGATATTTTTTTCAGTACAAATGTAAATGATGTGATGGATTCTATTCCTATTAATAAAAAGAACAAAAGATGTAATTTACATTCATTAGAAACTCTTAAAGCCAAGACTTACGTGTAAGTATTCATGTGCAGATTTCTTAAACATTAAGGAACCCCATCTTTTATAATTTAAGAAATTTTAATTTTACTAGATTTTTTGACTTCTTTTAAATCAATTCAATCGGTAAATTTTTATTTATTACTGTTGAACAGGTTGCTTAAGCCAAATTGTCATTTTGATAAGTACTACAGTTAGATGAAATGATATATCTTTGATATTATAATTAACAGGAGTAGCTGGATAGATACATGGGATTTATTATCTACAGAATGTAGAGAAGAGGTTGTTTTAATAGATGCTGATAATTTATTAGATACATTAAATATTTATCTTCGAAAACACAGGTAATGTTAAAAAACTTTGCAATTTATATGAAGTTCAGTTGTTCAGTATTTGAAGGATGTTAGTTTACTGTGAATTATTAGAGCTGTATTAACTTAAAAAAAGTGCACTGGATAACAATGAACACAAGTTAAAGCAAATTAAGTATTAAACTCCCAAGTTTCATATGATCATACGCTGAACATTGGAACAGGTATCCCTAAAGTGTGATGACACCATGAGCTTGTTAGATATTTCAGTCCCTTCTTGTGGTTTTGATTAAGTTTGTTGTCAGAACATAATAAGCTTAGAGTGCTTGTTATATTGTCCTCAACATAAATTATAATTGTAATGCCTAGTTCACACCAACGGCGAATGCTGCGCTTTAAATCGGCGAGCAAAGCGCCATCATTTTTTGTTTACTTTCCAAAAATATCACGATCTCCTAAGTAATGTAAAGCTCTGATAAGCTCTGATACGAATTTGTTACGCTTTGGGGACGAATTATTTCCCGATTTGATCAGGCCTTGTTACGCTTTAAATCACGCTTTGATGCGGTTATGACGCTTTAAATCACGATCTGATACGATTATCAAGCTCTGTTGTGCATTGTTAAGCTCTGTTACGCATTGGAAAATTTCGAAATGGCCGATTTCATGCCGCTTTTGATCAAGTGGTGACAGACCGCGAAGACTGGGGTCCCCGCTTTGAATAAAGCTCTGTTAAGCTTTGTTACGCTTTGTTACGCTTTGACAAGCTTTGCTGAACTTTGTTACGCTTTGTTAAGCTTTGATACGTTCTTGGCGCTTTAATCAATTCGTGACAGAGCGCCCAAAATTTTTAAACAGTTTAAAATTTTCTGGCGCCCTTACCGAATATCCAGCTTTGCTCAAAGCTTTCCAACGATCTATTACGGCCCTGGCGCTTTAGTCGAGCTTTGTTACGCTTTGGTACTGCTTTGCACGCCGCTTTAAAGTGCGATCAAAGCGCCGTTGGTGTGAACTGAGCATAAAGGCTAGTTATCTAAATGTTTTGATCTGAGCTCAGCAGTACATGAAATCAAAATGCTGGTGCTCATTGTTGGAAAAATGTAACTAAGATTTTTATACGCGAAACTTTGATTGGGTAATATTCTAACAGTGATCATATATTTAGAAATACAGTTGCAAATTTTGAACTTTTCAACCACATGTCCTCCATTTGTAGTTTGTGCTGAAGTAATTATTAATTTATTTCAGGTTTTGTACTGAATGTAAATCTAAAGTTCATGCAGCCTATAGTATTCTAATTAAAGAAATAGATAGCAGTAAAGAAAAAGGTTATTGTCCAGCCCTATATGAAGGTTTAAGATTCTGCCAACAGGAAGCCCATATTCATGTTGTATGTGAAACTGATTTTATAGCCCATTTAATCAGTAAGGCGGAGCCAGAAATTGCTGGGAAGTAAGTATACTTTAACATTTAAGAGATGTTATGCAAAATGTAGTTTAGAATTTTTGTTTTTTTGGCAATGCAATCGGTCCGTCCGTCCACCAATATTTGCTTGTAAACACTCTAAAAACTAGATTTTTTGATGGAATCAAATGAAATTCGGTATGTGTATACATATTCATAAAACGAAGATCAAGTTCGAATTTGAGCTATTTTCGACCAAGAAGCAGAGTTGTTGCCCGTGCCCAAAAATCTTGAATATTTATCATCCGCATGCCGTGGTGGGCGCATATGGCTGTGGTCCACTGTCTTAATGTCTAAATTGATATTTCAGTTATCGTAGAGATCGTCATGCTAAAACTATGGACATAGCTCAAGAAGAAGTTTTAACGTGTCTTGGTGTTCATATCTATGAAAGACTAGATCGTATAGGTCAGAAGTTGCGACTGGAAGAGCAAACATGGCAGATACTGTTTTCTTTAGGAGCACAGTGTTTACAGAAAAGTTTTGAGGTAATGATTTTATTAGAGCTGAAGGGATAGTGCTATGTATTTTATTCAACCCCATGAGTCACTATAAAATAAATAAGTTTCGAGTTAAACTGTAGTGGAAATTGTCATGAAAAAAACACAGCCTTTCCTGTATCAATTCACTCCATTGATTTACTATTAGTGCTATGTCAAGTTGGATTTGCTGCCGGACCTTATGGTTTATTGAGTCTTAAAGGGACGTGTGCTATTTTGGGGGGTTGATTTTAGTCTTGAATATATGAATATATAAAAGTACTAGAAATGTCAGAATTTATCGCAAAATTCCTTTAAAAATACTTCAAACTAGGAAGTTTACTCACTATTTCTATAAATGTCTTTTCTATATATCATAGAGTATCTGAAATTGACTAGTTGTCCTTTTAACATTCAAACGCAGATAATTCTGGACACCCACAAATTTGACGGTGTCATGTGAACACTATAACTGATTGGCCTAGCTAAAAAATTCCTGTTTCTGAGACGAAAGTTTGATTGGTAAAAAAAAATGGGGCATCTGTCCCTTTAAGAAAATATATATTTTCAGTCAACTTCAGAGTTTTCAATCTGAGTTATTGAACTACAGTGAAACCCCTCTAAACTGGCACCCCAACGGACCAATGGAAATGCCAGTATAGAGAGGTTGCTGGTTTATTGTGCAATAGGCTACACAAACAGAGTTAAATCCCTATTTATGTGGTCCACAAAAGCATAAGTAAATATCAATAGAGTAATGTTCAATCATTAAAACAATGGACATCTATTTTCTAATTGTATTAGAGATGCACTTGTCATCAATACCTTTATTATCGTCAACTGATTACCGATACATAATCCAGGGTTGCTAGCTTGCATAGGTTAATTAACTATAGATTAGTCACTTTGGGAACATATTTTGAAACTGCATTGTGGTTTAGAGTAGGTGTTGGTTAATTGAGGTTTTCCTCTTTTAAAATATGTCAGTTTAGATAGGATGTTGGTTTATAGAGGATGCGTTTTGAGGGGGTTTTAATTGTTGCAATTTGCTGTGCTTACATGACAGTTTCTAGTAAAACTTTGTGTAGGATAGGAATATGTTGAACATAGGACCCTCATTGGTTCATGTGGAAATGACCTTTTGATGTCTGCGATCAATTGATTGAATATTTGTTTTAAGATTTTCTATGTAGAACATAATGTCATATATCCATTTTTAAAAGAGACAGTTTTGCTAAACCTGGGTTAGTAGTTTTATTTATTTCTTCCAATGGAACAATATATCTTATAATTTTAGGTGGCACTAGAGTGTAAGCAGGGTATTTCTAATCTAGAATTAGTATGTGAGGAGTTTTTAGAGGAGGAACGTGTTAAAAATGAGAAGAAACAACAAAAGAAACAGAAAAGAAAGAAAAAGAAGGGAAAAGTTCAACCTGCTGAAAAAGAGAATTGTCAGAAAGAGGAAATAGCACAATGCCAGGTAAAATCATTTTAGTTATGCAATTTTGTTCAGAAAAATCTTAAATGGCCACGGTTTAACATTTTTGGAAATCAATTGTATCTTGGGTCTGAGAAACTACAAATTGTTCAACTAATCAGTAATTTTCACAGCTTTTCCTTAATTTGAGCCCATCTGAACCTTGTGTAACCAATATGTTCGTGTTTCAAAATTACTTTGTCAACCTTTTTCAAAATTCAGTCAAAATGTAATCATAAATTATTTATTATGCTGTATTATAGACCTTATCAACAAGACAAACAAATTTCAGTTACCCCAAATTTCATGTAAAAGATAAACTACTGAAGCAAAAAAAAAAAATGCAATTCCATGTTTTAGGTATTTTTAAGAAAAAAAAATGTGATTTTCTAGTACTTCTGAAGTCTATTTACATCAAATCAAAATGGTGAACATGAGTTCGATCACTTACTTGTCATGTTCTTTGTATTTTTCTAGTTTTCTGGTCCAGTTAAGCCGTTGGTTCCAACATTGACTCGACAATGTGATAACCAAGGCTGTAGTATAACTACCGAATTCAATAAATATAACCAAGTGTGTCAGGATTGTCAAGAGGATAGTGAATATCCTGTCAATCATTATAATAAAGTACATCATCGATATGCTGATTGTGGTTATTCCTCAGAGCTTGATAACTGTGATACTTGTAGTATGCCTAGTTCTAATGATGGCTCAGATATTATTTGCTCAGATGGTGTGTGTACGCATGAAGGTAAGTTTTTTTTTATGTTTCCAAATTCTGTATGCATTTATCAAATTGACTGAAATAGAGCTCTCTACCCTTCAAAAAAATGGACTGCTCATGATAGGTTCTATAACACAGTCAGTTAGAGCATTGGTTCTTAACATGACGTCATTTGGTTACGTCGAGCAAATGGCGACTGTGGGTTCAATTCTTGATCGACGTGTGATAGTCTGATGACCTTAAATAAGTCATATTCACTCATAATTCCAGTCGACCCAGCTGTAAGTGGGTATGAATAATCCAGGAAAGATCAATGACAAGAGGTTTGACCAAGTACCAGCTGGTGGGAAGGATCCTTAACTGTGAACCTAAGTTGTTGTCCTTGTAAAATATAGTTGTTTCTTTTCTTTCTTTATTTCGTACGATTTGAATCAGACCTAAATATTCACAAATATCTTTGCTCTATACAAACATAAGATTACAGGTACTTCATTTGAAATTGTCTTATAAGTCTAAATTTGTTTATATTTGATAGGTGAATGTTCAGAATCATTAACTGATAGTAGGGATAGTTTTACTTGTTCTTTATCTTCACCACATCAGGTAGGTTTTGTTTGATCAATCTTACCTTAGTCTCAGATACGAAATGTTTTCAGCTCACTGTTGAAATCTGACCCTACAAATCCACGTGTGTCCAGAATTATTAAGGTACTATTTAGAAATAGAAAGTGAAATTCTCGTTTTGAAGTATTATTGAAAGAATTGTGCATATATTCCAGACCTAATTCAATCCCTGAAAATTTTCCTGTTGTCAAGAAGGTCATCTCTTCTTTTCATTCTGGCTTCAGAGCTGCAAACGAGTGCCAAGGACCAGCTGGTAGACAGGAAGATTCAGAACATATGTTATTCTCCTTCTGAATTAATACTCTTGTCAATTAATTTGGAGCATAAAACTCAAAAATAAAACTTACTGATGCAAATCATGTACATTTTGTTTTACCTGATAAGTTTATAAACTTCTATTGGTGTTTGAAATCAGAGTGCCTATCTCATTCATGTATTTGAACTATTATTTTTAGTGTCAACCGAGTGAATCATCTAAAAAAGATAGAGAAAAAAATCAGCAACTTAGCTTACAAGATATGTTAGAGGTATTTTTTGATTTTGTATACAAAAAATATAACATATACCTCTATCAAATCAAAGGGTGCATGAAAATAGTTTTGAAAATTGGCAAATGGCTATTATGAACAAGGAATCTTGCTGCTTGGATCTTGGCATGTTAATGGAAAAAAAATATATAATGTTATGTAATGTAAACAAAACTCTTTTAGATTTGTGTTCAGTGGGATAAAGAAATATCCTCTATATTCCCTCAAGTATTAGAATATTTTGTATATGTATTTGCAGAATTCATGTGCCCCAGAAGAAGACGGCTTTGGTATTTCTGAAGAAGAAATCAAACAGTTTAAAGCAGATCACAAGTCCATGACTAGAAAGCGGCAGGAATTACGAGAAAAACTTCGTAAACGATTCCATGATTGTATGCAAACTCGTGTTAATCAGGATGTTCCTGAAGACTGATCAACCTGACTTCAAGACATTCACAGATCTTTATTATACAAGTATTCTTTATTTAACAATTACAGTTATACAACTGTCTGGACATTAACATACACTGACTTCTTTTACCTACACTGACTTCATACACATACAATGTGACTTCTTTTAATGTACTATGGGTTTCATTTTACGTATAATGGACTTCATTTTACGTGTAATAAACTTCATTTTTGCTTACAATGGATTTTCTTTTGAATTAAATAGGCAAATGGTAGGGCTGGGTTTGGAGTTGCAGTGCCCAGTTGCAGAGTGATATCATGTGCAACTATGATATAACTTGTATCGTAATAATAACCATTGTGTTATATATAGATTTGAATATCATGATATCCAAGTTATTCCATATCACCCAGCCCTTACAATTGGAAATTAATTTTAGTATATATTGAATTAAATTACAACTATTAATAAAAAAAACTGGAGATATTATAATTTTGTTGCAGAAATAGGTTCCTTATAACATAAACTATTGCTTTATCTGAAATAAGCTGTTCACTTTTATTAAAATGTTCAAAGTACATTTTGTCTTGCCTTCAGAAGGTGATTGATGACTTGAATTTTTCAAAAGAAATCATAAAATGCTTTGGAACAGTAAAGTTTTTTTTTGCTGTATGTGCTATTGAATTAAGCATTGAAGATCGGAAATTGACAGATGCATTTTCACTTTCAAATTCTTAAGAGCTTCATGAATAATACAATAGACATCTTTGCTTTGGAATTGATTGTGCCATATTTTATATTGTTTTATATCCACAAATTTCTGATAATTTTAATCATAAAAATTGATAATGAATTGACATAAGTTTGAGATGTTTTTCTGGATGAATTTATATTTTGATTTTTTTATCAGAATGTTCTTTAGAGATACTTCCTCTTAGAATGGACATAAAATTAAAATGAGACCCTTGTCGTGTTAAGAATGAATAAGTCTCCTAATATGTCTGTTTTTGTTTTATTTTTAAATCTGCATCAAGCCCCTATTATCCAGGGATTGGTAAACAATGAATTAGTCTAGGTGATTGAGGCTTTACTCTTAGGATTACAATGCTAGGTCCAGAATCCGATTAGTTAAATGTTAACAATTGACAATATGATACAAGCACTATGATGTTTTGTTACACTAAGAGTTGAAAGTATAAAGGTCTGTCTATCTTGATTGTATTTTAATATTTTGCTGGTGATGTCCATTAACATGCTAATGGTTTCAATTGTAGGATAATTTTTAAGAGACAAAGATAACATGGCTTATTTCTTTTATTTTTTATGCAGATGAATTGTCCAATATATGAAGTAATTGATTAGATATGCACAGAAAGTAATTGGGGCCTCTGTTACAAAATCTCCTTGTTCCCTCATAAGGGGAAAACCAACATACTAAATGACTATCTGTAAGTGAAGCCCGGTCTTTGCCTAAAAACTGTTATTGTTAAATTGTGGCTTTGATTGGCCAGCTTGTTATTAAACTATTATGAATGAAATGATTTATTATATAATGCTGGTTTCAATAAAGATAACTACATCATTAAACCTATTAATTTCTTGATAAATTTATATCTTGTTTTAGTTATTATTTCCCCAAATCAGTAAACTTTGAAGAAAAAACTCCTATGAAATTTAGTTTCAGATTGCTACCTGCATGCCCTCTTGTGTCTCTGATAGGACCTGACGGTGTAGGGCAACATAGAAAAGACCTGGATCAGAGAGATAAGCCTGGATCATGTATATAATAACTATTATTCTATTTATGACTCTATGGCCTGGACCCATAAGTCAAAACCTCTCCATGGCTTTGTTTGCGGTGCGCTACATATACCTACAAAACACAATAGGCCTTTCTTTTCTAACAAATAGTAAAGTTCTGCCCTTCTCCAAACTGCTTCGTTTTGTCAGGATACAAAATATAAACTTTCCACAAGAAAGAACTTCACTCTCTCGTATTGAGATAGACCTATAAACAAGACGCACTTTCAATGTAGGCTGCATAACCTTTCTACTATTGTGTAGGTCTATACAAAAGATCTCTGTTAAACCCGATATTCGGCAGACGTAATATATAAGATGGGTTAATTCAGATTCAAGTGCAGACTCCAATCAAAGTTCTAATAGACCTACGTCAGAGCAAGTGTTTGATTATGGAGGGGTATTTGTGTCACAAGTTTTCGCTCATAAATATTGCTTTATAATGTGCAAGAAGCTGGGTGGTTTTACGGCTCAATCTCACCACTACTAGGCTATCACCCATGCACGTTTAATGGTTGAATAATTTTGAATTTGCCCCCCCCCCCTCTCCGCTTCCACCCATGGTTCAAAACTTTATCACAGCTCGGTAGGCCTACTCAACTTCTTCATTTCCTTGATAGCCCAAATACATTAGTCTAAATTTGTTTGGTCAGGCCAGAATTGATCAGGTTGTGTATCTCATTTTGATAGACGTGTTGCGCGCGAAGCAGAGCGTATGCATATTCTTTTCGAAACAACTGATGGTGCTTCTCTTTTGGAGGAGTCCATAACTAGCCTATATATAGCCTACTTCACAACCTTTAGGCTACTCCTGATATTAGGCCTACCGTTCTTAAGGTGATCTTTTTAATTGACAGAATTGTCTTGCTTGTACGGATTTGCATTAGCCTAAGTAACTAAGTAATGGCAAATCCGTCTAGGCCTGTACACTACAGACAATATTTAGACTACCTAATCCCTTTAAAAAGCCCGTCATTTATATCTGAAATGTGCATTTTGTCACATTATAGGCCTAATTTTGTTATTTTAGGGAATTATAGGCCCTATAGTCATTCCATTTCCATGGGCCTGTTAATAGTCTCTAATGCCCGAAAATATTGAATTCCCCCCCCCCCCCTTTCCCCCCGGGAAACTTAACTCAACATACATCATTGCCTCTTCCGATATATCACTTGGAATCCGGATTCCTGAATTCTTAAACCGATCTAAACAGCCACTTTTGAAAAACATTCATTCATTGCTGGCAAATTTATATTAATTTCCAGTAGTGTGTTCTGACTGAACATTCCAGTAGATTTTTTTTCTTTTTTTTTCATACACAGTTCTTTTTCTCGAATTAAGGATTTTCTCGAGTTTTTTTTTTATAAGCCGGTCCGAGATCAGAAATATTGTTAATCGACATAATATAATGCGATTAACGGTCACTACTTGCCAAGACCTGTTAGATTGGCGCATTGATACATTTACCTTGGATTGTCAGGGACTACTTTATACATTGGCGGGTGCAGCCATATTGACAACAAATCGGGCTTGTTCATTCTAAATCCAGTGCAATCTACGTATTTTTTTAGGCAACTGACAAGACCAAAATGGCCACAAGGGAGGATCATGTTTACCAAGCAAAATTGGCTGAACAAGCAGAAAGATATGATGGTATGTACCCTAGAATGAATGAATTATGCAAGATGGTGTCAAGCGTAGACTCCTACCGTCTCGAAACCGGTAGCTAAATGTAGGTCCAACTGGACCTAATTAGCTATCACATAATTAAATAAATGGGCCATGTGTCACTAGTTTGGGGATTTCAGAAATTTAACGCAAAGAGTGGACATTTATGCACTATATTAATTGTAGAATATATGATCTAGAATGTAGATAAGCTTGGTTTTGAAGGTCTGTGTCCATGGTTATCAAAATGGACGCCATGTTTCTTCCGTGACTCATTGAGTGAAATCCCTTAGACATATTTATATTTCCTCGATTATACGATATGGCGTCCACATATTGTTATTCAGAAACAGGAAGCAAATACTGTAAGAACAGAGTAGCATTTCAGAACTAAAATCTATGATAATGTGATTCTGTTATGAATAAAGATGAATCTAGCCTAGGTATTCTAATTTTAGATCAACCAACATTCTACAATAAACCTGCCCAGCCCATTTTCTGCAATGGTATATAGACTTTAACTCAAAATTATCCATAATATATAATCCATGGTTTTATTGCTTGTTTTAAGTGATTGTCTATAAGCTTGCTCAGTTTCTAGATCCTGCACCTGTTCATGTCTTTGTCACACTTGTTGCAGAGCACCATGAATAGGAGAGTAAAGGCACTAGGTTAAATATAATTGTCTGAAAATTTGACTCTTAATTTTCTTACTCACTAGCTTTTCCACTTAAAAAAGTGTCTTTGGGCCCATAAGTGTAATTTTTGATGAATTTGAATGAATAAACACTTATCTCCATCAAATTACATGGATGATAGACAATGACATTTAGGAGTGAAAATTCTCCTCTTATCCAAATCTTAACAGTTGAGTTGATTTTGTTCAATTTTTATACAAAATGATTGGCAAGTGTAAATTTTAAACACTGTGGTTGCTAATTATGGGTAGTTATTAATTTATTTAAAGTAAATCCTTTTCTGGTATATCTAGAGACTTGATAGTTACTGTAAGCTTACCTCAAGTATAGTAACATAGATACTGTTGGTAGATTGAGAAGATTATTTTTTTGTGAACTTAAATTAAAAGGCCTATTTATGTTTTATTTTAACAGAGATGGTGTCAGCCATGAAAGAAGTAGCCATGATGGGTGTTAACTTAACTGTTGAAGAAAGAAACCTTTTATCAGTAGCTTACAAAAATGTGATAGGAGCCAGAAGAGCCTCATGGCGAATAATTAGTAGTTTGGAACAAAAAGAGGAAGGCTCAAGTAATAGTGAAAAACTAGCTATGATTAAAGAATATAGAATACAGGTATGTATCAATTTTATACACAACCTACAGTATGATCCACCTGTCTGTCCACATTTGCTTGTAAACATTCTAGGAGGCAGAAGTTTTCACAGATTCTTGGTGGAGTTGTATTAATAGCTGAGCTCTATTGAAAATTGAAAAATATATAATGTGTTCATGCCCTTGTTCATGAAAATTTGTTGAATATTAAGGGTTGTTAATGCTTTAGAAGACACAGTTCTTGACGGATTATGACAAAACAGAGAAAAAGTTTATCATTTAAGGATCAAAAATCAATAAAATTAAAAGATATTTGACACTGGTATGACTTATTCCCCCTGTTCTTCGAAACAAGTTCAAGTTTAAGCTGGTCATCAAAGAAGGCACAATTATTGACAGATTTAAATGAACTTTGTGTAATTGTTCATACTGAATCAAACAGGAAAAAAATATTTCATATTGTAAAGCACTATAATGTTCAAAGTATAAAGGTCTCTCTACCTTAATTGTATTAAAACATTAAGCTCTGTTCTTGTTTTCTCGAAAAGTGTTGAATTTATGACTTAGTGGACAATTCAGAAGACAAAATTTGTGACAGATTTACACAAAACTATTAATTATTACTGAAGTAAGATTTGTATCGTACCATAAAATTGCAAAATAAGTTTATAACTAAAGGTTGAATATTGATACAGGTGATTGTTGCGGTACTGTTAAATATGTTTATTTGAAAACAAAGCTGTTATTGGGCATATATTGCCTTGTTTGGCAAGCTATTGTCTTTGACTTGATAACGTGTTAAAATCAGCTTTTGTTGCCATGACACATACAAAATCTCTCAAAAACTTGGCATGCTTAAAAATGGGTTTCCTTATTTTTAGTGTCAAATTAAGCAAACCATTTGATTAAATGGTGTTTGTAATGAATTATCATGTAATCATAACATTACATTCTTTTTGCATATAATTAAGAGTTTTAACCAATCATAAATATCCATGTATGTACAGTCTGGATAAACAAAAAAGGACATAATGACCTTTCTTGATTGGTCACTCATTGGAATTCTGCTGGTAATTCTCTTCTAATTTAGCTAATTATGAATTAATTATGGACTTGTGAGACAAACTGGTATTTTTCCAAGTCATTAGAACATTAGCTACTTTCTATTCATATAAATATTAGTATTTTCATTTTCATGATTCATAAATGAAAATAAGGGAACCCATGTTTAAGATCTTAGATGAGTTTTAATTGTGGAAATAGTTACAAGAATAGTTTTAGAGTTATGGCCTGCAAGTTTTCATCAGATTTTCTACTGACATGTTTAAAGTTAGAAATATTTAAAGGGGGTTTATTAGTTTTAGACTTACATTTTGTAAAAAACAGCTTATGGTGATAATGGCACGAGTTATCACTTTTGCTTTACCCGTTTACCTAGCCCATTTAACTGCAGAAAAGCTAGTAAGACAGGTAACAACACCCACAGCAACAACCAATATTATACCCATCAAAATGAAATGAAATAAATGCCAGTTTAACATCCTACTATCTTAAGTTTAGATTCTTTCAGCCAGAAAATGAAAAGTTGTAATAATTATGATCAATATGATTCAAAATGGCACTTATTCAAAATTGAAAAAAAAAAGTTTATTTGGTCCTGTCTGATTCTTGATTCAGTATTTATCCAAAAAAAAGTGAACCTCCATCAGAAGTAATGACTGTTAAATTTTCATTTCAGATTGAAAATGAATTGAAAGATATCTGTAACCAGGTCTTACAAGTTCTAGATTCATATTTAATACCCTCTGCAAATGGTTTCGGAGAATCAACAGTGTTTTATTTCAAAATGTGAGTATCTTCATGATATTTATAGAGTTAGTAGTCAGTTTGTAAAAACAGATTAGAGACTGTTGCTTGGTTCACTATTATTTCTGTTCAAGTAGTTCAAAATTTCTGATAGTGGTAAAATTAATCCAAAACAGCTGTCCTGATAGGACATATATGAAAAGTGCGAGATGAGATCTTATCAGTTTGAATTAGTGTTGTTTGGTTTGTGACACAGAAAAAAAAAGGTGGATGCTGATTTGGTTAAAAATGTGCAGGCAAAGATGTATCAGTGTAAATATAATGTGCATAGAAATTATATTTCATTTGATCAGATTGACTTTTACCTGTGTGCCTGTTAAAGATCATTGACAATAGGAATATGAAGTAGGCTCATAATGCTGATTTTTCCTCATTGCACACCTGCCCTACTTCTTTGGGTCAATTAACTGTAGAAAGGTAAAACTCATTCATTTGGATTCTGATTAAAATGAACAAATGAAAATTAAATGGTATGTATTTTTCAGGAAAGGGGATTATCACCGGTATTTGGCTGAATTTGCTACAGGAAATGATAGAAAAGAAGCTGCAGAAAAAAGTTTAACTTCATACAAAACTGCTAGTGAAGTAGCTTCAGCACAATTACCCCCAACACATCCTATTCGACTTGGTTTAGCTCTAAATTTCTCAGTATTTTATTATGAGATTTTAAATTCACCAGAAAGAGCTTGCCGATTAGCAAAAGCAGCATTTGATGATGCTATAGCAGAATTGGATACATTAAGTGAGGATAGTTACAAAGATTCCACATTAATAATGCAGTTATTAAGAGATAACTTGACACTCTGGACGTCAGACATGCAGGGAGATGGTAAGTAATGACTAATATTCTTGTTGATTAAAACTCCACTGGCTACTTTATGACTTTCTTAGGTAGTCATGTTAAAAAATTAGTCTATGGTCTTTCATTGTGATGAAAGGGTTGCTTTATCCCATTCTAGTTAGGTATTATAGGGATTGTAAATAGGTTTATTAAATTTTGTATGTGTCTCTGGGAGATTGATAGCATTTTTGATCAGATGGCTGTAGTTCCTGCAATTCCACTAAAACTAGATGTTTCATTTATGGCAAAATATGCTTAATCACAATAGGCCCTTATTAAATACTTAGTACATATAGATATGAATTAAAAATGAGACCTGGTGAATCAAGGAAAGATATAATATTTATTACAGGTAGTGAAGAAACACCTGCTAGAGAAACACTTCAAGATGTAGAAGGAGAAGATGGATCGTAAAATATGTCCGTACTTAGAACACCGAAAAATATTATTTGTAATTTTCTTATTAATAAACTGCAACATGTTATGATCCGACCCAAGAGGCTGGGTGTGTTCTTGTCTCTATCTCTGGCTCTGTACAAAAATCATGTTCGTAATCTGAAGATCAGTCTTGTTTGTCTTGTGTATGTCATTTGACCAAGACTTTAATTATTTGAATCTTAGTACTACAAACACTCACTATAGTTGAAATTGAATTAAATTGGTTAACAAAATTAACAAAACAACATAACATAACAAAATATCTAAATATTTGATGATTAAAAATTATATTGGCCTATAGACATAACAAAATAATAGGCTATACTTTAAAAAGTTGATAACTTAGGGCAGTATTTTTGAAGAAACATCGTATACATCTGTTGACTGATGTAAGTTTTCAGATTACGGACTAAATCTATAACATACTCTCACCACTAATGATGTTGTATGTATGTTTATGTATGTATGTAGAATGTACATTACCATTATTATATAATTGTACCTTACACTATTGTTTTATATCATGTATTGTTTTTTTTTTTCTCGTATCTTTGGTGGTTAATTTGTCGAGAGTTATGTTGCCCTCATGTTATTGCCAGTGGTAGAGTCAAGTACGCTTTATACTAATTGTCTTGAGCTCACAAGCGTCATAATTGTCACTATCTAGGAGATATTCAAGTTGTTTAACATCTAAATCAGGATTAAAATGAAAAGAGTGTGGTAATTTCAAGAAAAGTGGTCCAACTTGGAAAATGGTGGATCAACTTGGAAACTAAAGATCTTTGTGAACTTGACAAAATGACTCCATGAATGAAAAGACAGATTCCTTTGTGATTATTTCTTTCAACTCTTGTGTATCTTTTGATTCGTAACTACCAATTTTGTCTTTTTATTGGATTTATATCTTGACTATAATTGAAGACTGCAATAGTCAAAGAAGCGGACAATTTTTTTTTTTTGGGACATAATTGCTGTAATTTGTACTTAGTAGGAGTTGAAATATTCTAATGAAAGTTTGTTTCCAACTTTTGATGTACTGTTAGTCAGCTCACCATTAAGTATAATTGATTGTAGAACCTAAGTTATGATTATTTACCCTGAATTTAATTTTTTTGCACTTGAAGTTTAGCTGCTGTTTTTTTTCTATCTGTTTTTAATCAATAACCAATTACAAGGGATTCATTGTGTGAGCTTTAACTAAAGAACTAAAATTAACTACTAAATACTAGTGCTGTGATTTTGTAAATTGTGACTAAACACAGGGAAATATTGAGAGAAACTTGGGGTTAAAATCAACATTGACATCACTTGTTGAAAATTGCACTTGTGACTAAAGATTAATTAGCTGAGCTTTTTTGACATTTGTACTAATGTATTTATTATTACTTTGATCCCTTGTTTTTGGTAGAAGTTATATTTTTATTATGTTATTACTATATCTACATACTGTAATGATGTAGGCCTAGAGTAGAAAATAATGTGGGTATTATTTACAAATCGTTTCTTTCTCAAATTTAAAATAGCTATTGCCAGTGTTGTGAAGATATTTTTGACTGTTGATCACTGTTCAATGTTTAGTAATATTATTTGTATAGAAGTTTAAACTGTAAACACTTATGTCATGCTTTCAACATTATTAAACATATTCAAGTGCAGTATTTCTCAAGTGTTTATTAGTGGTTGTCTACTGTTACAAATGTCCAGTATTCATACGAAAATACATGATACATGTATGGAAATAACACACGCGAATGCATCGTATCATGAATATGGAGGAAGTATGAGGAAAAGGGGCATGGTTTGGACACAATGACGTGAAAGTAGTTAACAGTCTCAACTTAAATTAAATTTTGAAAAAGGTCATATTTCAATTAAGCCTTCAAATCATATTTAAAGCTTTTAATGTGATTTGAATGCTTTGAAATAATAACCTTTCGACTTACTCTAAAGGTTTGACTTAAGTTGAAGAGAATTATTGTGGACAAATGTTATAATTTCACAAATGGATCTATTTATTCATCAAATCCAGAATGACATGGTCTGAGGAAGCATGATGGATGGGGTGTGGTTTGGACATGATATTTATTCAGTATCCTGAAAAGGATTTTATTCCAAGCTCTCCTATGGTCCTTTCATAGTAACGGTAACATCATGAATTCAATATTGAAAGGCTCAAATGAGTGGAGACAGTAGCTTAGATCAGATTTTGGCAGCAAAAACCTTACTTTTATAACTTCTTTAGAAATTTCATTTTGAAAGAAAACTACATAAAATGGACATAAAACAAATCTTTATATACAATTATTAAATTTTTACATCTCTATCTCGTTTTTCTCATTTTATTATTTTTCTTTCCTTTTTTCTGATTCATTTTCTGTTTCCTCTTATCTTTCTTCATTCTAGGATCAACAACTTTATAAGGTCCTTTAACACCAGCTGGTCTACTGACTCTTTTACCACCACCTTTCTTTCCCACAACATAGGTCACTTCTTTCTTATCTTTCTTCAATAAACCTGCTTTCTTATATAATCTGAAAATATTAAACATAAGACTGATATATCTGGAAGGGAAATGTAACTTTTGAATCTTTAATATTTTCCGTATAATCAATTTAATAATACTGTCCAAATAAATAACAGGATACGTTAACAAAATTTTCCCCATTACACACATAGAGTTTTTACTGTAACAATTCATAGGCACTAATAGATTAGGAGATGTACAATACACACTGGACTCGATATTGTCTTATATACAAAGGCCCATATAAATAAAATATAAATAATAATACGGCTTAGTTTCACATTTTTTTTATACAAAGTCTCCTTCAATAGCAGCAGGAGTCACAGACATGTGTTACCTGGAAAAGAAACTTACTGTTTTATTTGCTGCCATTTCTCTTTTTCTGATACATCAACATTTTCTGTTATAACTTCTGCTTTCCTTCGAACTTTTTCTAATTTCTTAGCAGCCTGTAAAAATTCGATTCAATAAAATAATTTTCATGTAAGAAGCCATAACAGATGAGCGAACCCAAATATAAGTATTGCAGTTTCAGATATCTTCATAGAGCTACTTTGCTGAAGAACTAGATGCCAAAATTACAATCTAAAAAGGGATAAGCCTACAGATAACTGAAAAGCTATTATCATCTGGTAAAATAAAATATTTCATAAATAATTTTCCTTAAAAAAACCTGATTGATCATAGCTGTTGACTAAAATGTCTGCTATCAAATGTTGTGGTTTGATTTTTCATTCCTATACAGTAACATTTTTTGTACCAGTAGATAAAACAATAAGAACAAAATAATTCTTTATCAATAGTACATCACTAATTGATTTATTAGCTCAGATTTGACTTAACTGATCTTTATTCCTGTCTTTCCTTCCTTGAAGAAAAATATAAAGAAATAGGTCAATGTGGCCTAATTATAAGCCACACTTAGCCTAGAGGTAAATAGAAAAGAAATTCTCTAGTAAAAATCAATAGTCAGAATAACATTGACCTGTATAAAGGAATTGTTACTATCAAATTCTATATCAAATTGATCTGATTGTATCTCATGATGTTAATGCCTAGTTCACACCAACGGCGAATGCTGCGCTTTAAATCGGCGAGCAAAGCGCCATCATTTTTTGTTTACTTTTCCAAAAATGTCACGATCTCCTAAGTAATGTTACGCTCTGATACGAATTGGTTACGCTTTGGGGACGAATTATTTCCCGATTTGATCAGGCCTTGTTACGCTTTAAATCACGCTTTGATATGCTTTATTAAGCTTTGATGGGGTTATGACGCTTTAAATCACGCTCTGATATGATTATCAAGCTCTGTTGTGCATTGTTAAGCTCTGTTACGCATTGGAAAATTTCGAAATGGCCGATTTCATGCCGCTTTTGATCAAGTGGTGACAGACCGCGAAGACTGGGGTCCCCGCTTTGAATAAAGCTCTGTTAAGCTTTCCTACGCATTGAGTCAAGCTTTGCTAAACTTTGTTACGCTTTGTTAAGCTTTGATACGTTCTCGGCGCTTTAATCAATTCGTGATAGAGTGCCCAAAATTTTTAAACAGTTTAAAATTTTTTGGCGCTCTTGCCGAATATCCAGCCTTGCTCAAAGCTTTCCAACGATCTATTACGACCCTGGCGCTTAAGTCGAGCTTTGTTACGCTTTGGTACCGCTTTGTACGCCGCTTTAAAGCGCCATCAAAGCGCCGTTGGTGTGAACTGAGCATTAGCTATGTAGTAGCAGTGGATGTCATGCACTTTCTCTTTCGAAACACCTGATGGTACTTCTCTTTGAAGGTGTCCACTACTATACAACTTTTAATCTTGATTTTGTCATTCTTTTGATAAGAATTTGATTAATGGAATTGTCTGGATTGTCTGGATTTTTATTACCACAAATTGACTCAAACTTTAAGGCATTGTTTCCAACATTGTTGTTAATTATTATTTCAAGCAAATTACTGCTATCCTGACAAAATTTCCCTGATTGCACACTGCATGACATTGCCCATCTTAATTATCCTTGGACATAAATCTCCATTCAATTAAACTCATTTCCTATTTCAGTCAGTGTGTGACTTTGATAACGTCATCAGTCTTATTATTATATATAATATATGTAAGTGGGTATGTATAATCCAGGAAAGATCAATACCAAAAGGTTTGACCAAGAACCACGTGGATCCTCATGAATATAAATTGTTATTTTTTAACTTTATAATGAAATATGTCCCTTAAAAAAACTACAAGGGATTGAAAAGAGGTTTGCTAAAAAATGTACGTGTATTGGGAACACTGATAGCGTCAATTTGCACCATTCCGATTTTCAGTGCAATTCCACAAGTATTTAAGACGTCACTAATCACAAAATATTCTTGTTTTAAGGCGTTCATGATTAGTGACATCATCAAACACTCAGTTTTTGTGAAATTGCAGGAACCCCAGACATCTGATTGAAAAATGGAATGGTGCAAATTGATGCTATCAGTGTCCCTGATGCACATAAATTTTTAAGAAAACCTCTTTATAATCTCTTTACCAGCTCCAGATAGCATCCATAAGCATAACATAACATGGTTGAAAGAATTTTTTGAACACAGTATAGCCAATTCCTTTCTAGACCAAAAGTAGAGTAATCCACTATCAATAAGTTCTAACACCATCATTCTGACGACCTATTCAAAGCTAATCCATAGATTATAATGTAAAAACTAATAGTAATTAAAACTATCCAATTC
This sequence comes from Lottia gigantea, assembly GCF_000327385.1. NCBI lineage: Eukaryota > Metazoa > Mollusca > Gastropoda > Lottiidae > Lottia > Lottia gigantea. The sequence goes on from NW_008706957.1 coordinate 363,086, forward strand.
TATTCTAGACTATTGATTATTTCTAACACTCATTACTTCAAAATTTCTCCCCAGCTCTTCAATAATTCATCTAGTAGTCATCTATTCTATTTTTAACTTCATATTTCTAATATAGTAAACATGGATTTAACTTAACTCAAAATATCTTCAAGTAATTTAAAGTGACAGATGCGCCATATTTTTGACCAATCATACGTTTTTTAGCTAAGCCAATCAGTTATATTGTCCACAGCCCAAGTCGAAATATGAGTCTTCATATCCATTTGTGTCCAGAATTATCTGCGTTTGCCAGTTAAAAAGACAAGTCGTCTTTTCTCGAGACTTCCAAACATAGAAAAGACATCTATAGAAATAGAAAAAGAAATTCCTAGTTAGAGATATTTTTGAAGGAATTATTCAATTTTCATACATTTCTAGCACTTCTGAAGACTATTTACATATTTTAAAATTAATTTACATTCATCTGGCATGTGAAAGTCACAGAAGATCAATACCAAAAGGTTTGGCCAAGGAACAGTTGGCAGAAAGGATCCCTTGAACCTAAGATGTGATCCTTGTAAAAAAGATTGTGTCTTTCTTTCTTTTCAACTGAAACCGATTTTCACGAAATTTGATAAGTATCTTTTTTTATACTTCATGCCACAAATGAGTGTATTTAAGCGTGATCTAATATCTTTTGATTTTCAACCAAAGAAGAGTTCAAAAAAATCGAAACAACAAAACAATTTTGTAGTCAAATTAATGAATCATATAGACAAAAGGAAGAAATCATTCAATTGACAATGACAATTAAATAAATAACAAGGTATAAGAATGAATGACATATATCAAGTATCAAGCTAACTGATAATAAGCCCCTTGATAATAGAAGATGAGCAAGTGACCACTGTATTATCATTGTATAGTAGAATACTGGTCATAGGTACCTGATATTGATTTTACTATATATACCATCAATAGATTAGCCTTAGTACTATACAGTACCATTAGTACAGAAACCCTGCTATACTAATCAAACTATCTTATTACTTTGTCTTGGACAACTGTCATTTCATGTCTATCAACCTCTTTTCCTTAATAGCATCTTTATAACTGATTAAACATAATACTGAACAATGACAGACTTAAAGAAACAATGTCTATCAATTCTTCCAGGGCAGAATCTATGGTCTATAGTCTATGAGGCAAATATCCTTTTTGATTAAGGGGTCACCAAAGGTCACCATCCTTTTCAAACAAAATTAATTCATTTTTTATCATGTAGTAGGATCTGTCTTCTAATGATCAAAGATCCATGCACAATTATTCCTTTTCAATTTTTCATCATAAGTAATTTTTTGTCATAATTTGACTTAAAATTAGTATTACTTTTTGCTTTAAACTAAGCTGTTTGTTTCAATTCTATCAATGTCTCTTTAAATGGTCAATATCTGTCAAGTACCACCTTAAGCCTTTATAGAAGGATCACTTCCGTTGAATTTAACATAAAACCTAATTTGGATTCTCAGACATATCAAATAAAAGGGACAGATAGGCCATTTTTTAAACAAGTCGTACTTAAGTCTCAGAAACAGGAATTTTTTTTAGCTGAGCTTATCAGTAATTTTGTTCAAAGCTCACTGTCGAAATTTGAGCCTTCAAATCCATGTGTCCAGAATTATCCGCAATTAAATGTTAAAAGATATTCTGTGATATATAGAAAAGACATATATAGAAATAGTGAGTAAAATTCCTACTTTGAAGTATTTTTAAAGGAATTGTGCGATTTTCATACATTTCTAGTACTTCTGAAGACCTTTTACATTTATTTATTTATATTCAAGATTAAAATCAACCCCCCAAAATGGTGTACCTGTCGCTTTAAAAATGGCATTATCCTACCCTGATGTTAGTCAAGGGCATATTTATCTTCTATACCAGAATTTCTATCATTTATATAAATGCACTAGAAAATGTTGTGCTCGGTCAAATGGAGGTAACTAAAATCTGAAGAATTATATAATACTTTGGCTAGCTTAAAGAGGTAGTATGCAAAATTTTCATTATCACAAACATTGTAAATTATACCTGAAAATATTTCTCAAATATGTTATTTATATCTATATATCATCTTGATCAAACTGATTTTGTTTTAAGATAGTGGACCACAGCCATATACGCCCACCACGGCATGCGGATAGTAAAAACGAAACATTGATTTTAAGTTTCATCAAAATCGGTTGAAAACTAAGAGAGTAATAGCATATTCAAGATTTTGGGGCAAGTGCAATAACTTGATCTTCGTTTTATGAATATGTATACACAAACCGAATTTCATTTGATTCCATCAAAAAATCTAGTTTTAGAGCGTTTACAAGCAGTTGATGTTGATAGAAGCACTTACTGTATAGAGGTTGAAGAGCGATAACTCCTCAAAACTTACGTAAGGCCTAAATCTTGAAAAAGCCTTAAATTTAATCAGAAGTAAACTAAACTTCTTAAACCTTTCGATTTAGGTCCAAAAACATCCATTTTAAGTTTCATCAAAATCGGTTGAAAACTAAGAGAGTAATAGCATATTCAAGATTTTGGGGCGAGGGCAATAACTCTGCTTCTAACGGTGGAAAATAGCTCAAATTCGAACTTGATCTTCGTTTTATGAATATGTATACACATACCAAATTTCATTTGATTCCATTTGTTTATTAGTTTTGGCGTTGGCTCTATTGTTTGAGTTACAATGTCAGAAAACATAGCTTAGTTGACTTCAACCAAGAGAGGAATAATAAGTTTATCAAGGCTATTTACCTTTCTCTTCTTTCTGGCTTTAGCTTCTGCTACTTTTTTAATTGGTTGAGCATCAATAGCCTTCATCTTTAATTTATACTCTTCAATTTCAGCCTAAAATAAATAAACTTAATACTTACTAATAGAAAGTATGATAAGAGCCAAATATTTTCTTAGACAACATCACAAGCAGATTTATACGACAGAAACTGAATGGAAATTGAACATTAAAAAGTTGAACATATGGGTGTAATCACCCAATTGTCCATTGTTAAGCAAACCTGTTATTTATCAAGTTATTCAAGTTATTGTGATTAAATACTATTGTTTTATAGTAAAGTCTTCTAAAATAAAATAATGATAACCTACTGATGCCAAATTCCAAATTATGTTTTCTTCAACAAGTGATGTTACATAATTACCTTAGTAACTGGTAGCTCTCTCTCTGTATGTTTAGCTTCATCTTCAATAAACCAATCAGGTAAATTTTCATCATCAAACATATACCTTTAATATAAATAAGGACATTATTACAGCAAATATTGATTTGAACATAACTATTTACTTGTGAAACTGATAAAATGAATTTGTGAGTCAGGTTTCATTGTGTATGTGACTTTCTCAATCTAATTTAAAACTTTCTTCTTCTTCTTCATTGTAATCTAACAAGTTTTCTACCACAGTCTTGTTCTAATGCTGTGATTTGTTAACCAAATGTTAGATGACTATGTATTTGAAAAATATCAGAAAATTATCAGAAAAAAAACTTAGACTATCTAGGACTGAATCATACCTATGATAAGATTTATCTATGATGTCACGTTTTTGTTTTCGAGAAGAAACCATTTTAGCCCCAATGGCCAGACCTACAGCATCTAATTTTAAATCTGAAAAAGTAGGAAGACAATGACTAGTAATTATAATTATTCCTGAATATCTCATATTAGACTGGTATAGTTGGGCAAAGATATGCGCCTATGTGAACATAAGACTACTTTTAAAAGTATAGCCACAAACACTATATATTGTACACGTAACTAAATGAGATATGGCAATCAAAAGATAAATGTCCACTTTTCACAAAGCAATTACATCTTACTATTCTGTATTTCACTTAGTCGCAAAGGTTTTGCATTAGTGAATTCAAGAAAATGAATCTTTCGACCTTACCTTCAACTGGGACGACTTCAAAATCATCTTTTTTAGACTTTTTGTTCTTCTTTTTCTGTGGACTAGTAGAATTATTAGTATCTCCAGGAACAGCTGTATTAGATACTAACTGGTTAGCTTCCATATCACCATAATCTGAATCACTATCAGAATCACTATCATCACCATCAGAACTGTCACTTTCTTCCACACCACTATCATCACTATCAACATTACTTTCAAATTGTACTTTCTTCTTTTTACTAGTAATATCATCACTGTCTTCTATTTTTCTCTTTGTACTTTTCTTTACTCCATTTTCTATCAAGTTAAAATACATTTCTAAATAAGATTGTTGTTATATATACTGAAAGATAACCCTTTTTACATGGGGGGCGCTTGATTGGTGAATTCTGCTAGTTTGGGATTCATGGAATCAACAGATGTTCAATAAAACAAGTTCAGAACGCGTCCCACAGGTGCCGAAAAAATAGTAGGTGTAGACAGAATTCAAAATGGCACAGAAGGAAAAAGATGAACAATTTTGCATGTGACATATACCGCTTCTGTACTCTTCCATTAAGGACAGAACTGAAACTGTCAGAGCCTGTTCAAGACTCTCCAATCAGGCGCCACCATTTTTTCATATCAGCACAAATTTTTATAACTAATGACAAGGGAAATAACTCTGTTTCTAATCAATACAAAATTAATGTTCTATCTGTGATTCAGTTAAAAACTGTAGAATTATGCGCAAACTTATAGACTTGTCAGGTTGGTTGAAATAAACATAGAAAGATGTGGGTGTTGAAAATTATAGAAGACGATTGTCTTACCTATAACAGTTCCACCTTTCTTTTTGTAATCAGCTACCATTTTCTCTAATTCTTCATCTTCTTCATCATCATCACCAATATCAGCAAATGATTCCTGTAAATATTCAATTTCTTCTTTACATTCTATGATACTTTCTTAAGTATACTAGACCTAAAAGTTCATGACAACCAATATGACATAAAGTAACATTTTCTTTAAAAATAAACCCTCTATAACAGATCACAGACCTAGCTGTACATAAGATAACTCACCTTACTAAACCAACTATTAGTTTTATTTGATAAGACAACATCTTGAGGATCTATTTCAACCACTAATGGATTCTCTTCTTCTTCTCTAAAAACAAAAGAGAAAAGTTAAAAGGGAGATAATTCATGATTGTGATATGTTATAGTATAAACTTACTACCAGACAAAATGACATTATTATAATAATTTAGCTTTAACCAGATGAAAATAAGCAAGAAAGCTGAAAAAACTTTAAAATATCAATGTCCTTACCCATCATCTCTTTCATTTTCATCATCAGAATCTTCTACCAGATCTGGTTCTTCTTCAAATTCTAATTCATCTGATTCGGAATCTAAATAACTCTTATCTTCTTTTTCATAAACTTCATGTCTCTTTCTTTTATCTTCCTGATATTCTCCTTCTTCTTGTTCAGAATCTAGATCTTCAGCATCTAAATCTATATCTCGCAGTTGCTACAATATAATATTGGAATGAATAAGATGTTCAAAATCTAGATCTCCAGCTTCTAAATCTATATCTATATCAATATAAAATTGAAATGATTAGACAGAAGTTCTAAATCTAGATCTTCAGCATCTAAATCTATATGTTGTAGTTGCTACAATATGAAATAAGAATTATTAGACGTTCTAAATCTAGATCTTCAGCATTTAAATCTATATGTTGTAGTTGCTACAATATGAAATAAGAATTATTAGACGTTCTAAATCTAAATCTAAGTCTATATCTTGTCTTAGATACAATACAATAAGAGTCAACTCACATCTTTAGATTTAACTCTGTCTAATTTAAAATAATTATCATCAGTAGCTAGATTCATCTGATCAGATGGTAACACCATTTTAGCATCCATTCTTTGGCGTAATTTTGTCTTCTGTTCTCGGATTTTCTTTAATTTCCTAAGATAAAAAAATGTCAAAAGAATAAAATTTGCATATTGTAATAACATTCTGAAGGTAGTTGTTTACAAATTCAATTTCAAAATATTTTGATGAAATTTGGTTACTATGACGATCAAGAAACATTATCCAGAGAAAATGGACCACATCAATATCACCGTTGAAACCGTTGGTCCCCAAGAAAAGATATCAGACAACATTGCATTATGAGCAAATTTCTGACATGCTTCAGGGATATGATTTCTAGATGCCATACAAAGCACATTGTCCTTACTTTTTAATTTTTCTTCTCTCTTCATCTTTACATGCAGCTATCATAGCTTGAGCTAATTCTTCTTCATTTTCTTCTTCTTTTTCTACACTGTAAAACATTTAAACTTTTAACACTATCCCTCTTCCAGCTACATAATTACTGCTATAATACCCGAGCGGACAGTGAAACAGTCCTTATCGTATGAAGTCGCTTAATGAATGATCAAAAGCTTTAAGCTAAATAACTCAAGAGTTCTATCAGCGACATAATACCAATACAGACAGTGACTAAGTAACATTATATAATATAGATACTATATTAGTTGTTCAGGGAATATGATGTTTTATCTTATTTACACTCAGTGTTTTCGAAGCATTAACATATTTTTTTGTAAGAATTTCTTTTAGTTATATGACAGAGAAAGAGTCCTGTAATAACTTCAAATATGAAAAATGTATCAATAACAAAACTCTTCAAAATATTTTAACTCACATCTCTTCTTCTGGTTTATTTTCATCTTCAAATTCTTTCTTTAGTTTTTTTCTCCAGGTGATAATATTTCTAAAACACAGAAATTGTGGCATGTTGTATTGGGATGTATTGGTTTCAGGCATTAGTAAACTGAAAGCCATTTTGTTTAAATATAATAAATACAATATTTTGGATGGTAGGTGAATTATTATGATTACAATCACTTACTTTATTTCTTTCCTGCCCAAAACTTTGATATCTTTTAAACATTCTTTAATTTCACCAATAGTTAGAGGATGGTTAGTGATTTTATCATCATCTAAAATAACCTGAAATCATAAGATGAGAAGAGGTATGAATAGAACTTAAAATCTAAGGAACATATTGTAACAATGCATCAAGTACGTTATTGGAAATGATAATGAGATGCTATAGAGTTTTACTTTTTAAGTTCCTGCTCTTTGAAGTATGTGTTGATGTAAAAGATGTGTGGTGTTATAATAAATAGGTCACCTCTGATGCATTCGTTAATGTTTTTACGTGGTTTTCAACATTTAAGAAAGTCCTATCTATTAAAATAAATAGCTTACCTCTGATGCATTTGCTAATGTTTCTAGATGGTTTTCAGCATTAAAGAATTCAGTAACAGATAATTTATGGTATAATGTATCTCCCTCTTCATAACCTTCACGATTTCTACAATATAAACCACTTAACTATATACACATAATAATAGAAAAATTTAAGTTCAGTATCGATTCAATGAACTTAATGATAACCAAGTCATATTGTAAAAATATTCAAATAGAATCAATGGCAATTTCCAAATATATATATTTTGGTATAATACATGAAAACAAATTTTTGCAACTGTTCACAAGGATCCAGTTTACCAGCTGTTCCTGGCCAAAACATCTTAGCATTGACCTTTCCTTGATTATCCATATCCGAGTTCACAAGATTTTCATACAGTTTTTAATTGATTTCTAATTAGAATTTGAAAACATGAAGTGACCATTTCCAAGACATTTTGTTATTCTAATTATTGGCCATTTTCAACCACATCTGTAAATTTAAACAGTTTCTAAGTTAAAAATTCTAAGTGGGATATCACTTTTAATTATTTAAAAAAAATCAATCACCTTTTCTTTTTCTCAGGATGTGACAAATCAAAAGCAGATTTCTTTTCTTCTTCTATTTCTTTAAACACGTATTTATGGTCAAAGAATTTAGGATCAATCTTAGAGGGAGCCAGAAAACCTTGGCAGACGACAAAGATCTCAGCAGATTCTGTTCTGGAGGCTTGAGGTTTAGTAGCATGTACATGTTGAAATAGTTGTTGTAAAACCCACATCAAGGAATTATAGTCTTTTGATCTGAACACTTTACTAATAAACCAACCACCTTTACGTAGAAATTCTGTAGCTAATTTTACAGCATGGAGTGTCAAAGATACTGGAAAAAAATAATACACTCTTGATTCTCTTACATAATGGATAATCAAGAGATATAATGGTGCATTCATAAGACGTCTGTCCCTATAAAGTATGAAAATGGTTCTACAATCTTTCTTTCTTTGAAGTGTATATAAGTTAAAACCCTGCAAGTTATGAATATTATAGCAGAAGGGAAGCATTCCATTCACAAACTTGATATAACATTAACACTGTTAGTTTAGACTTTGACTATATTTAAATGAGCAGCTGTATTCTAAAATAACTGGATTCTGTACTGAGAATATTTCAAATCAAATATATCAGTTCAATATTGCTGCTCCCATGTATAATATATGCAACAAACATTCATATAAATATCAATAAGTATCAATCATAACATAAGAGATGTCATTTTCCAGCAAGGCAAATTATTCAAGCTTAACATACCACCCAATTCAGAAAGTGAAACATAAAGAAAAAGCTACAAAGGTTTACAAACAATTTACACTGTAAAATATGTATGTTAAAATATGAGATAAAAATGTGAAATTAAAACACTAAATACCTTGTTGAAAAGCATCATGAATCCAACTTTTACCCAAATTGGGAGCTCCATCATTCAATACACAATCAGCTTTCCAATTATGTAATTCTTTACGAAGTGTCTAAATAGATAAAAGGCATTTCAAAAATAGACATGAAACAGTTCATCAAGGTGTTCATTTGAATTGATCTTAATTCTGCAAGAGATTTTAAGACTGATGTAAAGAGCATATCATACATTTTCCATTTGCATTATTACATGCAGTTTCTTTGCCATGTTTTTTCTATGTGCAATTGGCATTTAATCTTTAAATTTTAAATAGTTATCATACCTGTCTACATTTCTCAGTAGTAATATCTTCTTGAAATGTTTTACAGTTTTTAATAGGTTTTATAGAAACCAAATCAACACCTGCAAGTGATAAAATCATAATTAGAAATATGAAATTAGTTTGAATCCACCATAACTGCCAATCTGATGTCAGAAATAAACGCACTGTTAGTGATGCCAACTATACCATAAAAAATCAGATGATTTGATTCAAATGTCTGAAGAAAATTTCCCTTATCACAGACCAAACTAATAAGCTCCCTTCTAATATGTTATATTTTGAACCCCTCATACTCCTAAATTAAATTAGCCTTCTTCTGGCACCCTTCAACAACCTAATCCAAAAAATCCATAAATCTGTACAATGGAAAGGTTTTTACAAATAGGTAATCACAACCTGAGATTTTAACAAGCACCTGGAGGTACTCACAAAAAATAAAAAATAGATTCATTAACACATTGAATTTCAAATAGGCTAGAGAAGTCCTTTGTCTAATGATCAAATTCAGCAAGTTTGTTTTACTCAAAATTATAAACTAATATATTAATATCATAGTTATTCTAATCCAAGTAATGATTAATCTAGCACATGTTAATCCCCCCAAACAAGTAAACAACTTGACTGGGTCTACAAATATGCTGATTTATTTATTAAAAATATAACAAGAAAATACAAATCACTTTCCAAATTGTTTGTGAGACTTTTCAGGTAGCCCAGGTAAGGGAACCAAGTCATAACTATTTGGGAGAATGCAAATGTAAAGTTATATTTATGAATAGAATAATTACCTAGTATAATACTGGATATTGGTGTATTCTCTGAGACAACTTGTAGCCAGCCACCTGGTGCAGCACATAAATCTATCACAACTCGTGATTTCTGTAGGAACTCAAACTTTCTGTTTAGCTGTAATAACTTGAATGAGGCACGGGACCTGTAACCTGATAATAAATCAATTCATCAAGCATACAGACAAATTGAAATTTTTGCTTCTAATTAAAAAAAATCAAAGCCATATAAAAATTGATTCCATTACATTATAAAATAATAAAACAATAGTAATATCAATTGTGTCTATTCACTAATTCAAGTTGTAGCAGACTATAATATGCAAGATTTGTGTAAAATATGGGCCATTTTGACTATGGTGTTCTATGGTAACCATTTCGGGTTAGGCCTAGGGGCCAAGTTAAAGATGGGTTTTCTTTATTTTTCTTTTAGTGTCAAATTAAGCAAACTACTTGATTAATTAGTGTTTCTAATGAATTATCATGTATTCTTAATCTTATCATTATGTTCTTATTGCATATAATTAAGAGTTTTACCCAATCATAAATGTACATGTATGTACAGTCTGGATAACAAAAAAACCTTTTTGATCTTTCTTGATCGGTCACTTATTGGAATTCTGCTGATAATTCTCTTCTTATTTAGCTTATTATGAATTAATTATAGACATGTGAGACAAACTGGTATTTTTCCAAGTCATTGAAACACTTTCTATTCATATAAGTATTAGCATTTTCATTTTCATAAATGAAAATAAGGGAACCCATCTTTAACCCAATCTCTATCAAAGTACTAGTAGTAACACTAACAGATGCATGAAGCAAGTAATTCCATTGAAGGTTATAAGCTATTAAAATTATTATAGCCTTTTACCTGTTTCTTTCGCTAACTGATAGAACTTGTCTTTACGGGCCTTTCCAACTTTCTGTTTTTTACCCATTTTAGAGGTTTATCGAATTATAAAGAACCTAATTAACTTTTATGCAAAATGATTTCTACAAGACGAACACCACATGGCTTTCTGTTTTGTTAAAAACGTCATCATTTTGTGATTTCCGGTGTTTTAGGAAGTGACGTACAGACCATGTGGGTCCGGCATTTTGCTTTCTCTTGCATGATTTTCTGAACATATTGAAAGATTTGATGTAAATTGCTATATTTTGTACTCAATTTAACAACTTCATGTTTCATCAGGAAACCAAGTGATAATATCGCAGGTTTAATTTGTATACGGAGTATACCCTGTTTCCATGATTTAACTTTTAATAGTTTTAAGCGCGGAATATTTTCACAATTTATTTTGTCAACAAGAAAAAGTTGAGCAAAACTAAAAAGCCAATATGGCAAGCATTGAAGTAGCCAAGCTGTCATGGGTTCCTCCCAAGGATTTTATAAAATTTGAAGCAAGGAAAGAAATACTTTTTAGACTGAAAATTGTTAAAACATCAACATCAAGCAATGCAGTATCCATGCACAATCAAATGTCAAATGAATTAATTTGTTAAAATGTTTCCCATTTTCTTTTTTTTCAGTAGTATTTATTTAGTGGTGTAGTAATATAACAAACAAACAAAATGTCTAGATTCTTTAAAGCTGGGTCTGATTCTGAGAGTGAAACTGAATCAAGTGAAGATGATGAATTAATACAACAGAGGCCATCTGCTGCCCCAGTTCCTAGGTAAATTATTGCTGCACTAGTTAACCAATATCTATTGGTAATTAAACAGCATATTTGTAGACCCAGTCAAGTTGTTTATTTGTTTGGGGGGATTAATATATGCTAAATAAACCATTACTCGGATTAGAATAACTATGATATAAAATTCTTAGTTTTCAATTTTGAGTAAGACAACATAACAAAATTTGTAAATTAGAAAAATGACTAGTGACTAGTTTCTTTGAAATAAGAATGTTTTTATGATTTATTTTTCTAGCCGAACGTTCCAGTTTAGCGATGATGAAGAAGATTCTAAGAGAATTGTTCGTAGTGCTAAAGACAAAAGGTTTGTGTGCTTGCTTTGATAACTTGGATGTCTTGATTTGATTTAATTTGATTGCAATTATTAAATTCTAATAAAAGGTTTGTTTAAGCTAATAATTGTTTTGAGCTGTCACCTCTGCTCACATGTTATGGTACAAGTTAGATCGGGCAGTAAGTTGCTCAGTATGCATACCAGTAGACCCATTAAGATATAAATATCTACTATGGGGGGATTTAATGTATGCTAAATAAATAATTCATAAGTAAAATATTGTTGGTTTATATCAATGATGATAAACTTATCAATTTACACAATATACAATTAAATTTTTGTAACTAGTATTTTGCATATCTTTCCTTGATTTAATTGACAAATTGTGTATTTAATATAAAGGTTTGATGAAATGACTAATATAATAAAACAGATGAAGAATCATAAAAATATTAAAGATATGGCCAATGTACTGAGTGGTAAGTGTCTGTCGTTGAACTGAGCGTTATTTAATTTTGATACCTTAATTTAAAGTCAAATTTATCCTGGGTTAATCTGATTCGATTTGGTCTAAAAACCACATATCCTGTATCAAATCAAATTTGAATATGGCAATCAGCGCATTTATTGTAGCAGCGAATCAAATCGATATACGTTAATCGTGTAAATCAACTTTGGAGCGTCGTAGCTCTGTTAACTTCCGCTTTGATAATGGCGTCCAACATGACAAAACAATTACGTGCAGGGTAATTTCTTCCTGCCTTGTCGCCATCTTGGAAACTATAAATAGTATAATGTTCATTTATCCTGCAGTATAAATCAGATTCAAATGCGTAAAAATGCCTATAGTTAAGTGGCGACTCCCTTCTGATACAAGTTATGAAACATTTTGTAAAGACATCTACTTCTAAATGTCTGTAATCTTGTTATTTTTTTCCAGATTTTGAAGCCCTGGTGAAGGCTTTTGAAAAAGCTAAGAAAGTTGTACAAGAGGAAGGTGTTCCTAGATTTTTCATCAAATGTTTATATGATCTAGAAGAATATGCAAATGAGGTGAATTTTCTGAAATTACACTGCTTCTTTGTAGAATCTTTAGTCATTCTAGATTTGAGTCACATTAGTCAAACATTTAATATGATAGAATTCAATTAATATTCCATATATCATTACAAAGCTTATTCTGTAATGAAATGAAACTTTAAATCCTATATTTCTGCACCTGATTGGGTGAACGAAAGCTTTTGCTGAATAGGAAAGTGTTATCAGCATTCTTAGTTGAGATGATACCTTCGGATTTTCCAACCCAGTTTCGTCCCCCCGTCAGTGTTGCAAGTACAAGGGGTGGCATGGAAAAATTTTTCTAGTTGTCGGATGGGACAATAAACAGAGGCCCTGTGTGCTTCAAGGCTGTGCATGTTAAAGATCCCTCGACAGTAGGAAATCGAAAAAGAGTAGGCAAATGCTACTGTCCTTGCAAAATTTCCCCCTGCATGGCGTTGCTTGTCTTCATTAGCCCACATGTTGCAGAAAAGTAGGACGTAATACTCCATTCATTTCATTTAAATTATTTTTTTGAATTTTTTTTATTCAAGTGCTGGGAGGATAAAGAATGGAGGAAATCAATTAGCAAAAATAATTCTAAAAGTTTTACATCATTGAGACAGAAGTTAAAGAAATTTATTCGTGAAAGATTTGAAAAAGAAGTAGCTGAATATAGAGAGGTTTGTTATTTTTTTCTTAGATTTATTTATGTATGATGTAAGATTTGACTGTAGTTAAATATACTATGACACATGTAAATTAACCTTTTTGAATATTTCAAAGTCTGAATTGACTGACTGCACAATAAATAAGTGATTTTCACATAATTATTATTTAAGATTTCAAGTGCTTTGTCTAAAACTTTTTTCATATTCAATGTATTAGCATTCAGACATTTTCAAAAATATGTGCTTAATATATTAAATTAGTTAATATATTTAAGGAATGACCTGAACATTTTTTCAGTTTATCGATGTATAAACAGAAAAAACCTGTGTACACTGTATAAATCCGCGAAGCTGTCATTCAGTGAAGTGTAGATTTCGGCTCTGGTGACGTTCGAAGGAAAGACATTGACGCTGTGTAGTGGCCACGTCAATCAAACTCAATGATAGAAATAGTCCGTTAAAGGGCGGAGCTTATATTTACATTCCGTTTACACAGATATAAACCGAATTCACGTGACCGCTGTTATCAATTAAATTGCGTGATAACATGTAAACGGAATCGTGATTTAATTAGTATGAGATAATCAAAATGACTGATACAGATTTCAATTTGCTTTTTTGCGTCATTACTGTCTTCTTGTTATTAAAACTGTGGTATATTGTTTTAGAATCCTGATCAAGGAGATGATGACAAGAAAGAAGAAACGCCAGCTCCAGGTTAGTACAGTTTTAACTGCCTTACGATCACTTCCCTTCAACTTTGAGAGCCAAGGTACTTCTTTAAATAACTTATCAGATGATAGGGGTTGAAAGCCAACACCTACCGACTTCAAAAAGCACTGGCTGAGGAAAAAGAAATTTTTCTTACCTTGGGACTTAACTTCAGCTAATGACCGTAAACAATAAGAATCAATAGCAAACCAGACATTGACAAAAATATATTTTATTGAAACCTTTTAGAAGAAGAATCTGAAGAGGAAGAAGTTAAAAAACCGGAGCCAGTTGTTACCAAACCAAAATTACCAGCACCGCCAGTTATCAAAAAACCTGTAAGATTATAAGATATTTTACTTTATTATGAATAACTTCATATCATTGTTATACATTGTTTTATTTCATCTCTATATAATTCTCAATTATCAATTTTTATGGTGGTTAAGTTCGCTCAAAAATTTTAAGGAATTGAACCTTATCTCACTACCATTTGTCGTGATTAGAATTGTATTTGAAAAACGTATTGAGTACAAAAGATGGTTTGTTAGCTATATAAGTGCTTTGTGTTCCTCAAAAATTGAATTTGATTTAAGTGAGTTTGAAGGAGCTTAAGTTTTGAGTCACTTTGAGTCGCTTTTAGACTCAAAATCAAATTTTGTACAGTGGAGGTTAGGACAGTTATTGCTTCCAGGCTGTTTCATACATATAAACAGTAATATCAGATGAACATGATCACAAACTATTTGTCTATGGTAATTTAAGTGGAAGTAGGAATTTGATTCTGAAAAGAGTTAAATGAAACTTAGCGATTTCAGCTGTTCATGATAAAAGATCATTTTGATTTGATTTTCCAGGTTCGTAAAGATGAAGATGATGATGATGAGGATGATGATGACAGTGATTGGGGAATGTCTGATGATTCTGTAGAGTCAGAGTCTGATGATGAACCAATGGAAGTTGGTAAACTTACAGCAGAATTCTTCTTGAAAAAGTAAGTCTAGTTGTTTTATGTTTGGAGATTGATTGACAGGTTACATTCTTCAAACTCAGGAAAGTATTTTTTAGATCTTTGTTATGCTGTCCATGTCTATAGGGCATATTAAATCTGCTTATTGATCAGATCATCTGCAAAATCAGGAATGATAACTAATGTGACACCATTATGTTATAGATCTGATTCTGGAACAGCTAGAAAAGAAAAGAAGAAGAAAGAACCTAAGAAAGTGAAATTATTAGAGAGTGATGAAGAAGGAGATTGGGAAGAAGTTAGAGGTGGAGCTCCATTGATAATGGTAAGTCGGTTCTAAAGGGTATTCATCAATTTGTGATATACTGGTAGTTGTGAAAATTCAGAATTTGTTTTTTACCATCAAAATATCTGCCTATAGGGCAGTGGTTCCCAACCTCTTCCAGCTTTCACACCCCCAGAGCAATCAAGTGGACCTTTCACACCCCAAAAAATTTGAGTCATCCACATTTCCAGCATGTGATGATGTGAGGTGCTCTCGCAATTCAAAATAAGTTGTTCTCATACACCAGTTGACCACACCCCCCATGGGGTGAAAACATCCCAGGTTGGGAACCAGGGCTACAGGCCTAAGCTTTTTCTACCCCTGCCTTGTTAATCTTTGTATGGCTTCACTACTTGTATAGCTTCACTTTAGATCTTCTGACCTTTGTATGTGTAGAGTACTGTCTGCAATGCTCTGTGGTACCTGTAAATCTTCAAAAAAGGACCAGATTATGTTGTTTTTATTGCAAAAATTAATGTTTTGCTTCAATGTTATTTTAAAGTCATTCTTCAGTTTCCTAACAAATATTGAAAATCGTGTTATAGGAAAGACCCAAGATGTTTGCTAAAGATCAAGATATTACAGTTGATGCTGTAATGAAGAAATTATTTGAAATAACTGCAGCTCGTGGTAAAAAAGGAACTGATAGAAATGAACAGATTGAGTTATTAAAGGAGTTGAGAGAGATAGCTGTAACTAATAATCTAGGTCTAGGTGTAGATGTTAAATTATATTTTAATATTATTGGTGCTATCTTTGATTACAATCCAAATACATTGACATCAATGAGAAATGATGTATGGGAAAGGTGAGTTGCTTGATATGTATATTTTGAATGGTTGTGTCTATTTGCAACATATGACCATCCTAACCCTTAAAAATTCACTTAATATCATATCAATATTGACTATCAATATGGCTTCACACCTGCAAAAAAACTAGTGCAGTGACAGGAAAACAATCCATTACCCATGCACAACATGAATGAAGCTGCGTACAACGGTACCAAAAAGATGGAAAACGGAAACAATACATGGCCCATTTGACAGATAAAAATATTGAGATATTGTGTGATATTTTCAGTTGTTTAGAGTATATAAAGACATTATTAAATATGTTAATTGATCATCCTGAAGTAACAGTAGGAGAAGATATCAAAGAAGATGATGAAAAACTTCAAGTAAGTTATTCAATTATGGTTTTATTTTTAGAATTTAACATAAGATGTTTGATCTGCTTTGATATATTGAGGTCAGAGGGGCTGACGTGGACAAGTCTTTAGAATAAACAGAGCTCTGTGTGCTACAGGCTGTGTATGTTAAAGATCCCTCAACAGTTGGAAATCAAAAAAAGAGTAGGCCTATGCCTCTATCCTGGCAAAATTTATAGTACTTCATAGTTTTGCTTTTTTTTTTTAGCCCAATTTGGTGCAGAAAACTCTTAGTTTTATTTCATTTTTGATAAAACATTGCCCACTAACAGTTGTAAGATAGACATTTATTATTCATATATGGTTATTTTGTTAACAAAAGAATGAAAAAGTTCTGTAGTTTGTCTCTCCAATTTAATGACCTATTTTCATTTGTCTTTGAAGGAAGCTCCATTTATGATTCGAGCATGTTTTCTGACATTGGTAGAGAAAATGGATGAAGAATTTACTAAAATGTTACAAGGATGTGATGCTCATAGTACAGAATATGTAGAAAGGTATTTTATGTATTCCTAATAATTATTGTCAATTAATTTTACCTTCTTTCCTTTATTGACTTTGATTTCATAAATAGGCCTTAAACAGATTAAAAGATAGCTTGCCAGGCAAGGTAACATACGCCCACTGGCAGCTGTCAGAAATGATTAAACAAGTCTTTAGTGACTACAGGGTTGCACAATATAGCTAATAGAGTGAAACGTCAAGACAGACACGATATTTCGGTGAAATATTATCCGATCATCGATAGGGATCATCTTCATAATGACATAGACATACAAAATAAAAATCAAAAGAATCTGTAAAAAATTGTAGCCTGTAGAATGAGCACGAGTTGCACAATATAGCTAATAGGGTAAAACGTCAAGTCAGACACGATATTTCGGTGAAAAATTATCCGATCATCACGAAAATCAATAGGGATCATCTTCATAATGACATTGACACACAAAATAAAAATCAAAAGAATCTGTAAAAAATTGTAGCCTGTAGAGTGAGCACGAGTTGCACAATATAGCTAATAGAAAAAAACGTCAAGTCAGACATGATATTCCGGTGAAAAATTATCCGATCATCACGAAAATCAATAGGGATCATCTTCATAACAACATTGACATACAAAATAAAAATCAAAAGAATCCATAAAGAACTGTAGCCTGTAGAGTGAGCACGAGCCAAATGTGAACCGACGGACCGGCGGGATGATTACAATATACGCCCATCTTACATGTGGGCGTATAAAAAGAATTTTCTAAATTTCGTATGTGACACTCATTGCAGCAATTTGTATCATTCCAATTTTTGAACAGACGTCTGTGGTTCTTACAATTTTCTGAAAACTAAGTCTTTAATGACGTCACTTATCACAAAATATGCTCTATTACATACTTTTAAAGCCGTTTGCGTTTTTATAGGAATTGCAGGAACCATAGATGCCTGATTGAAAATTGGAATGCTGCAAAGTGATGCTATCATTATCGTCAATACACTTAAAAAATTGTATGATTGTCAAAAAGCCAGTAAAAAAGAATATATCTGAAATACTTTATTATTTTGTAGATTAAAAGATGAAAGTCAAGTCTGTGATATTATAGAAAAGACTTTACGATATTTAGAAATAAAAGGAAAACCAATGGAGATAGCTCGTATTTACCTCAAGAGAATTGAACATCTGTATTATAAGGTATAATCTAGTCATATTGATAAAATATATTTTTGATTACTGCTACTGTCAAAATCACATGAGAAATGCAAAAAGTAGTTAAAAGTTATGATTGTCTTTGATACAGAATTGTCAGGTGAGGATTTTAGTACATACAAGAACATGATATGATATCAAATTTAAGGGTACACATATGGACGAAACATATCAGGTTGTGGTAGTATAAAGTGAACAGTTGATGTTTAATTTCAGTTTGATCCTAGTTCAGTTTATACAGGTGAAACAGATATTAAACCAAAGGTATGATTGTGTGATTTGCTTCTTTATATACATATATGTGCATTTGCTGAAAACAGTAATGACAATGAGGATACAGCAGATATAAAAATCTGTCAAAGCATGACAATTCCATTAATCAAAATCCTCGTCCAAAGCATGGCAAAATCAAGAGTAAAAGTTATATAGTAGTGGACTTCTCCAAGGAGAAGTGCCATCAGGTCTTTCGAAAAGAGTAAGCATGGTATGCTTTGTGTGCAACACATTTCCTGGCTAATTGATATTTAGTGCTCTTCAGTGAATGATAAGCTTCTACCATGATTTTGGCTATGACTCAAAATATAAACACAAGTAGTCTGCATTATTTTCCTACAATAAAGTACCTATATACTTCAGTTTGGAATGTACATAGTTTCTCTCAGGAATTCTTATACCTTGTTCATTTTTATACACCTATATTGTAATGTTGACAAGTTTGAATTTGGGTAAGATTTGACCAATATCTCATGAGTTACAGCCCTTGATATACAGAAAATATGTAGAAAGTTGTACCTTGCTTGGCAACTGTTAGCTATGATTTGAAATGTCTGAAAAATGTGTGCAAATGTCTTTATCCTATTATAAATCATGATTATTTTGAGATATAGTTTTACTATTATCTTTATTTCTTATATTGCACACTGCATGGCATTGCCTGTCTTCATTGGCCAAATTGGGTGCAGTTTCATTTTACACTGCTCTATTTATTTTATAGGAAGGATCATCTGAACAGATAGTAGATAAATTATGTAAATATCTCTATACAGCTGAAACTAGTGACAGATTACGTACTCGAGCTATTCTATGTCATATATATCATCACGCCTTACATAATCGATGGTTCCAAGCTCGTGATTTAATGTTGATGTCACATTTACAAGATAATATTGGTCATTCTGATATACCTACACAGGTAATTATAATTACATTATTTGAAATGGGTATTTGCATATTGATTTATTTTTTCAAAATTATGTCATGAATATGTAATAGGTGGTATACAAATGCATTCTAAGTACTTACGCCATTTTTATCTAGTGTTGAATAACAGAATTAATCTGTTAATCTTCAGGTCTCATAAAATTGTCTGGCTAAGCTAAAATACCTGTTAATCAGTAATAGTGTTCACAGTTTACTGTCAAAATTTGAGCCTTCTTACAAATGTGCATCCATTGTTAACAGTGTTTGCAAGTTACACTTTTTTCCTAACAAAAGATTGTTAGATTGTCAGATTTGTATTTGTCTACCTGACATATGAAGGTTCTTGTTTCTTGTTATTTTTCAGTTACTATATAACCGAACATTAGTACAACTTGGTTTATGTGCTTTCCGTCAAGGTAATATAAGAGATGCCCATCATGCACTAGTTGATATACAGTCTAGTAATAGAGCTAAAGAATTATTAGCCCAGGTCAGTAATTTTGTTAACTTTGTTCAAATTACATTTTGAATTGATGCTATTTTTGTTTGTGTTCTGTAGTTTAAGTTTGGGATAATGTTGTATAAATATTTGCTGTATTTGCGCTACTCTTTAAATACAACTAAATCATACTGTCTCGTCTTATAGTGGGCAAGGCAAATATTCAGCCAATAAATTGACAGACTGATTTAAGAAAGAATAAAATGAAGCTTGTTGGATGCCAAAGGATTAGTTGGAAGGGTGTGATAAGTGACCATTGAAAACACAGGCTTGAAAGTGAATATTGTCAGAATTCCAAGCTATGCTATCTGTCTAGCAGGTGAAATTGAAAGCTTCTGATTGAGCATCATATCCCGAATACAGTTTTTGACATGATCTTATTAAACTAAGCCCACTACACTTTGGTTTGGGGTGTGAAAATGAGATTGGTGCATTTAAATCTGACCAATCAGATCGGTAGAACAGAAATGAGGTCATGTAAACAAAACACAACACCGTTTTGCTCGTTTGAAGAGATAAGAACACATTCTTTCCAAGTAAATATTCTAAAGTTAGGTTTGATTTTCTCTCATCTTCAATTCTTACTCAATTCTGTACTGTGATTGAGCCCTACCTCTGATAATATAATCCATACATAGACATTTATTTGTGTGATTGTATATTTAGGGTTTATTACCAAACCGTCAAAATGAAAGAACACCAGAACAAGAGAAGATAGAAAAGAGAAGACTATTTCCTTATCATATGCATATTAATTTAGAATTATTAGAATGTGTTTATCTTGTTTCGGCTATGTTATTAGAAATACCTTTCATGGCAGGTTGGTTTCAAATTTTATATTCCTTATAATATGTTCAATTAATTAGAGAACAAATTAGTAACTTTGCACAGACTAATGCTCTGTTTGGTGGAGAAAAGTTGCATTTGTTTATTGGCCATGTGGACTATCTGAAAGTAATGCCATAACTTCACTAAAGTAGCATCAAGTGTCAGGAGGGTTTGCCAGTTTTGAAGGAGACTTTGGTTGACAATGAATAAAGTATTTGGATGACATTCATATTATTCTGTGCCTTTCAATCGTCAATCATGAAAAAAGACAATAAAAAAAGGAAAAGTTCAGTGATGCTTTATTCATAAATGTCCCTCCTGCTAACCAACTTCCTGTCACGTGACAGCAAGAGCAAGCAACTCTCTCTGACCGGAAGGGAAATAACTCTGGTAACTAATCCAGCCAACAATATGTCAATATCATGAATGTTTTTTTTATTGTAGCTCATGAAATGGATGTGAGAAGACGTATGATCAGTAAAAATTTTCACCATGTTATGAAGATGAGTGAAAGACAGACATTGATAGGTCCACCAGAAAGTATGAGAGAACATGTAGTAGCTGCTAGTAAAGCTATGAAAACTGGTGATTGGAAAGCCTGTAAAAACTTTATTGTTAATGATAAGATGAATGCTAAAGTAAGTGTAAAGCTATTTTTTTTTTTCAGATTCGCATGAAGTATTACGCCATCATGTTGTCAGATCTAGAAACAGTAAAGAAACCCACAGAAAAAAAATGAAACAAAAGTATCTTGAGCTGCAATTATTAAAAAAAAAAGATTTTGTTACAAGCGCGATTTAAAAGAATTTTTTTGAAATTTGGCATCAAAATGCTTAATTGATGTAGGATTTTTATGCCAAAATATTGTTTGATGAAGCATTATATTCTGAATTTATTTTGTAGGTATGGGATTTATTTTATCAACCTGATAAAGTAAGAGATATGATAACAGTGAAGATACAAGAGGAATCATTACGTACCTATCTATTTACCTATAGTAACGTATATGATACTCTTAGTCTACAAACTCTAGCTGATATGTTTGAATTAACTATGCCAGTTGTTCACAGGATCATCAGTAAAATGATCATTAATGAAGAATTGATGGTGAGTTAAAGAATGATCTTTTAACAATAATCTACCATTTCCCAAGTTACTTGGTTGGTTATTGATTAAACTGCAAGAAGCTAACTTTATGATTTTATTTGTCACATCAAAATGGTTGACACGGAAAAATTGTGTAGTTGTTTGGATTAGACAATAAAAACGAGGTCCTGTGGGTTTTTTTCTTAAGATCATTCAACAAATGAAAACAGAGAAAGAGTAGGCTAATGCTGTTTTCCTGGCTTAAATTTTCTTAGAGAGTTTCATGTCCTTTAGTATAGAGAGGTGCAGAAAAAGATGTATAAGTCATTTCATTTGATTTATCTTAAAAATTATTTTGAACTTTACGCTGATGGAATTGACAGTATTTGTGACCATTCTTTAATTATAAACTAGTTATGATGATAATGAAGTTATTTTGCTACTATCACCAACTGAATATAGCGATGATTAACTTTCTCTGATACTGGTATGACTAATATTGGGGTATCTTTATAAGTTTTACATACACCTTAATGGTGCTTGACAGACGAGTTCTGTTTGTTTGAGATATAATCAACCTGAAGATTAACAAACAAAAATTTGAACAGGGTGCACATTGTGATCCATGTGCACTGGAAAAAAGATGGTGTACACAGAATTCAAAAGCAGAGGAAAGAATAAAAGGGTGATATTTGAATGTGATATGTCCAGTTCTATATTCAGAACTCACAAAGGGAGTGCCACCTATGTTCACTAAATTGAAACTTTTGGCTCTACATTTCATGGTTGGAATTGGTTGTAAGTTTCTAAGCTTTCTCATTAAAATATTTCAAAATATGCTTTCATTTTTCAGGCATCCCTGGCAGAGCCCACTCAAACAGTTATCATGCATCGTACAGAGCCAAGTCGTCTACAGTCTCTAGCTCTACAGTTGTCTGATAAATTCTTGACATTAGTGGAGAATAATGAACGTATATTAGAAGTCAAACAAGGAATTTACCCCTTCCAAAATAAACGTGATCGAAATGATAGAAACCCAGCAACTAGTGCCGCTTTTCAACATCACACTCAAGGTTTGTTTTTTTTTCTCGATATTTTGAATTTATTCTTTTGTATTTATGTGGAGCTTACCGAAAAACGCCAGTTTGAAAAAAAATTATCGTATCCCTGCATGAATTAAGCCGCAGCAGTAAAAAATGTTTTGAGTCATTGTTGTAATGGAAAAATAGCCAAAACTTGTTGTGCATGTGTGTCAATTTTAAAGCTTTCAATATGCTGAAGAGAACTTTATAATAAAGATGGATTCCCCTTTAGTTTGATGTTGTGTTATCATATAGCTAATATTGTTTCTGCCAGCACCATAATAACAAAACTAATTATCTGTTATACACTCTCACTTTAATAATCAAATTTAAAGGGATACTACTTAAAAAAGAATTGAGATGTTTGTCAGGATGAATTCTCAAAATCTGAAAGTTGTACAAATAAACAGTACAGTATCCCTTTAAATTTTTTCTTATTATAACAAAAGAAATAATTGTAAATTTCTTGCCTCTTATAGCTGGTGCAATTGAGGGTAAGGACAAATCTTGATGCAGTTCAATTGCTTTCCAAATTTTATTCTTTGATCTTTGATAATAATCAAGTTGATTTTTTATTCCATTTAATTTGGTCAAATGTGATATACAGATTTACAACCTTTTCGTTCCATTAACTCTTTTGCTTTATGAATTTATATAATATATGCTTTTAATTTGTGATTGCATAGATTATAACACAACCTTGTCTATCCAATTTAGTTTTAGCAGCTTGCCAGCAACATTAGTGCATATTTCATTAGTCTTGAATTTGACTCAAATCGGAATTTTGATATTATTTCTACTGTCTAATGCAAGATTCTGAATTAGATAGTGTACTGAATGATAATATAGTTCACTGATTTTAGTTAGGAATTATATAATTTTATCCTCTTATTAGAAAAGCCATCCATTATTTCCCCAAGTTAGGGACATGATATTCATCCTAATAGCATGCTATAAACCTTGTATTATTTTAACATGTAGAACTGGTTTAGTGGTAAGATATAACCTCTTCATACCTCGGTTTCCTGGCCCACTTTCCTTATACACTATTTATTTCATTAAAGGGATTGTAGAGATGTTTTTCTTTTAAAACTATGTGTATCAGGGATAATGATAGCATCAATTTGCATTATTGTGGTTTTTGCAATTCCACTAAAACTAGGTCTTTTTTTTATGACATTACTAAACACAGGCCATGTGTGACAGGCATATATTGGGATTAGGTTTTGTTTGGAATTTTAGGAATCACAGACGTCTGATTGAAAATTAGAAGGAGGCAAATCGGTGCTATCAGTATTCTTGATATACATAAAAAAAATTAGAAAGCCACTTTATAATCCCTTTAAGGTTTATAAGGGATCTTGTTTTAAAAACCTAATGGGACAAGGTTAAATATATTGAAATGATAAATTCTGTAAGCCATCATGCTGAATTAAACTCTGTAGCACTTTCTCAACTATTTTTTCTTCCACTCAATGCAGGTTTTCAGCAAGCTCTTGGTTAAGGAGTTAACTTTTCAACTCTAGTATATGTATTTTGTTTTTATACAAAGTCATGAAGTCTCTTATCTTTGAAATCCACTATTTTCATATCAAATACGGTATATGAAATAAGTTTTAGTATGTAGTAACATTTTAATCATCACTCTTTTACCAATGTAAAATTATTAATATTGCTCAACCTTTGCACAGTTCCATTACTTTATTTATTTACCATGAAATACAACTAATGGGTCATCTTCTACCTAAATTTCAAAATAATAAAAGTTTTTCTCTCAATACAGGTGAAGGTTACGGTCCAGCAGCAGGAAAACAACAATCAAATCAAAATTGGAGTAAGTATAGGTCTTATAATAGCATTATAGTGTTATTGTTAAAGGAATTGATTGTAAAATGTTTTTCAAAATTTTGTATGTGTATTGGGGGCAATGATAACATTAAATTTGCGTCATTCCAATTTTCAATCGGATGTCTGTGGTTCTATCAATTCTATTGAAAGTTAGTGTTTTATTACATCGCCCCTGCAAAGGTCCAAATTGATACAAGCATATTTTGAGGGGGTAACGTCATAAATCTCATAGTTTTAGTGGAATTGAAAGAACCACAGACGTCTGATTTCAAATTGATGCTATCAGTGTCCCTGATACGCATACAAATTTTGAAAAAAAAAGTTTACAATCCCATTAAGTGTTAACACTGGTTAACCAAGGTTGATATATGTCAGCCATTAAAAATATAAATGTCAAAATTATATTAAGTAAAAGTCATAAAACTTTCATGATTATTATTTTGAAGTAGATTCTGCAATTCACCAGTTTAATTTTCCAACAAATGTTACCAGTAGCAACAACTTGCAGTATCCATGGAAGCCAATTTGATTCTTATATTTTTATTTTTCATGATTTCAGATAGAAGAAATAAGAATTATAACAGAGATAACAGACATTATTAATTTACAGAGAATCAGACGTGAAAACTATTTGTTCTGCTAATATAGTTGTGCTGAAATTGTTTATAATATAGAACTTAAAACATGAATTTAAGTTCGAGAGTTTGTAGTACTGTTTCACCATCATGGTATAAATCTATTTTACTTTGTAATTTGGAACTTTATTATCTTACTTTATGTAATCTTCAATATATATATCGTTTGTTTCCTTCCAAATGACAATTAAATAGTAGGTGTTTAGCTGGATTATATTATTAGTTTTCTTTTCAAAAGCCCCATCTACTGTCAATACATTTTATATGCCCACATTTCCTCAATATTTTAACCATGTTAAAAACTAATTTTCACATCAATTTTGTGATTTATTCAAAGCTGAACCATTAATCAGTCAAAGAAGTTCTTACCACATAATCTGTAATGTCCCTGTGAACTAAACAGTACAATTTCCCTACTTTGTATAACTACGTTAGTTAAGCCTACAACCCCTCCTCTGGGGACATTGTAGATTATTTGACAATGTCATGATGGAATCTTCAATAGTTTAGCTTTGTATAGACACCAAAAGTTGTGGTAAAATTTGGTTATCATGAAAAAGGGATTTTATGTATGGCCCTGACTGTGCCGATACATCCTATCTGGTCAGAGGAGTTGATTGTGTTAGATTTAATCATAATTGCATTTACTGTCCTTGTTCAGCAGAATTTAAATTGCTGCAGCGCCAGAGGATCATGACAGATCTACTAAAGCCATCTAATCTAGAGGATTAATATCTGACCCAGGCTCTTCAAATTATTCTGGCAATCCATTTTAAGCTGTTCAGTAGTTAAGACACTTCAGCATCACCACTGCAATTAACTTCCTTTAGTTTTGTATTTGGAGCATACGCCATAACCAAAGTGACAGTTCAGTGTCTATTTTCCTCTTATTCCAATATGATGCTTAAGTAAACAGACAATATGCTTGTGCCAAGAAAATCATTGTGTGAATCTCATGCCATCATATTTCTCTCAAACATATACTACACATACAAAAAATAAGAAATTGGTTTTTAAATATTTTTTTAATTGTAAATCCCATTTTTAGAAGATCATATTGTGAGGGAATTGACTTTTCTTCAGCCAGAAAATAGATTTCAGGTAACCAGTAAATAATTTATGATCAGGATGTTTGGAAATGGCTTCTAAAACTTGTTTATCTACATTCACTTGATCTTCCTTTAGTTCTGGTGACACAGTTTTTGCCTAAAAAAAAGATGTCAGAATTATTCTTCTATAGAACAGGAAGTAGCGGAAATGCCTTCAGTGCTTTCTTTTGAAGATTCAGACTGTTGAATCTTCACAATGATAACGAACTACACCTAATACTTTCTTGTATCATGTAAGTTAGTAAATGCAGCAATTTGGATTGTATGCTTCCATAATACAGCCCTCCACAGAAACTCTTGAGAAAATAAGCCACAATGTTTACAGTATTTATGTCTTGGGCATTAATTGCAGGATTCTGTGATAAAGAAAGGTGGCTATTGCAGTCAAGGTATTAGATAAGGTTGTAATAACTTGACTTTGTGAAGATGCTGTTAACAATCTTAGCAGTTTTTCCTTGTAATTCATGAATCTACATAAGCTTTAGTTCAAATTTGCATGGTCTTCAGCCTCAAAGACAAAAAATGGTAGTTTTTCATGACAATACTACTGAAAAATAACACCTACCTCTTTTGTTGATTCAAAGAGGTCGCCTTCATTTTTAGGTGCTTTTCGTGTCTTCTTTTTCTTGAAATAGTCATCATTTAATCGTTCAGGCAATTTGATGTTATCAATGTTTAACTTGGTTTTGGTGGCAATAACATAGATTTGGTTGACTCGTCGTAGAGGACAGCCATTTACAGTGAAAGGTCCTAAAAAATAATAATAAGTTATATATTACATTCAGAACTACACATACATTAGACAAAGATGAATTGATTTTTAATGTCCACATGCCTTACACTTAGTAACCTTAAAACCCTTAAGTCACAGATGAACACAGGAGCAATAAAATGAATGGTGATTTACATATCACTTTTCTGCATCTATGGAAAACAGGCATGCCATGCAGTGCGCAATGAGGGAATTTCGGCAGAACAGCAGGACTTTTTTCCAATTTAACTGTCAAGGGCTTTTAATATGCACATCCTGTAGCAGAAAGGCCTTGGTTTATTATCCCATCCTATTAACCACAAGGCGCTTTTACCATGTCAGCCACTATAGGAGCTACTAGAGAACAGTCATACCAGTATCAGAGAAAGTTAATCATCACTATAATCAGTTGGTGATAGTAGCAAAATAACTTCATTATCATCATAACTGGCAAAAAACAGTTTTCATATACTTGGTATTTGTTGCAATTATATCAACATGAACTATACCATGATTTGTCTTTATTAAAAAGGCCTGAAATAAGGTGAAAAATTTCTTACCTGTAACCAGTAATAAGCCAGACCTCAACTGTTTCAAATATACAACTCTCTATAATAAAACAAGATATTTTTTTATTAAGATTTATTTCATAATTTTGTGGCCATGTGTACTTGATTGTCTTCAGAAGTATCAAAACTTCATGAAAATCGCACGTAATACGAAAATTTTAATCTAGTTTACAAGGTCTGTAGATGTATGGGAAATTTTCACTAGTTTATTCAAACACTTATAATTACAGATACATATGGCTAAAATTTGAAGGTAAGTTATGAACACTATTTTGATAAGCTATGCTGATAAACGATCGTTTCTGAGAATAAGGTACTATAGACCTCAGAAAATGGTAACCCATGGCCCTTAATTCTATAAATTGTCATTTCAAAATACTACAATAATAGTATAATTGATAAACAAACAAGTGTCTCCAAAGGCTCTGAAGCTACTTTTATAAAGTGATTAAATAAAAAGGTTAACCTACCTTTCCCTTGTGTTTACCAGCCAATACAATAAGAACTGTACCAGGAGTAATAGAGGGTCGGAGTTTATGGGCATGACCATTGAAAGATCTTTTCCTTGATACCAACTTTTTAGGTCTGGTCTCAGTTGGATAGTATCTTGGCTGAAATAAGGAACATTTTATACTATTAGTTCCTAAGTTAAGCAGTTCAGTCTATCATCATATCTATCTATCATAAAGAATCATGTGAAAATGAAGCAGAGTATCAAAAGGAATCAATTTCAAAGGATTCAATAAAGAGTTTCAGATGTTTGTTAGTTCATCATCAAAATCAGTTGGTGATAGTAGCAATAACAGAATCTCATCATTAACTCAGTTAAAACTGATGTGGAATTCTAGTTGACTCTTAGTTTCATTTCATAGTATGTCCAAGCAGATGGATGGAAAATAAAGTATGAAATACTAAATGAAACCCCAGATAACCAAGATATCCTTTGATTTCAAACCATTATAAATCAAATACATTTAATATCTGTGTCACTTTTCAAAATTAAAACCCCAACTTGCCTTTCTTGCAAATAACGTAATTCAAGTGATATCACAAATTTGTAGCCTTGATCTTCATTCATTTTGGGAAGATAAAATTACATTTGCAATTGACAGTGACCCAATCACCATTTAAATTTTGATAAGTGGTACAGCTAAATGAAGTAAAATTCAATCAGGTGGTCAAGTGAAAAATGAGACATAAAATGTCCAGTACATATAAAATAAAGTTAAGTATGTATTTAAGACTTTGATGTGCAAACCTTTTTCTGAGCTGGAACTATACGTTCGCTTCCATTTTTTTCACCTCCAACTTTCTTCGTTTCACCTTTAGCTGGTTTACGTTTCACAGCTTTAGCGTTACGGGCGGCATCTTTACCCTTAAAGATACAAATAGCATTTCCAGTATTTTACAGTTCAACTTTTAATGAAATAGGTTTAACAGCTTGGTATAATAGTTTTACTACCAATTTTTTATCATTTGGATTCGAATATTCCATCTTTTGATAAAGAATAACATGAGATAACTTAGACACTTATCACGCATTAACCCAAGCAGTTGAAATAAGACCAGTGTTTGGATAAAACTATTGCAATCAATAGTATTTTCGTTCAAAAAATTATATTCAATAAATTTGTGCTTGTATCAAATAAGAATAAAAGCTTACCTTTGCCGCAACTGCCTTTGGAGCCATCTGAAACAGAGAAAAATATCAATGACATATCCAATACTAAATATTGGACTGGCCTACAAAATAAAATATAACATAACCTTGCCACTATGCATAACAACAGCAAAGGTATTGGTATAGATCCATAACTAGTAAGATCACGTTACACATCCTATATTTTAAGCTCTGCAACTAGTAAAAGGCATAAAGATGAGACAGAAAATAACACGATGGAGAACTGTTGGGAAGTAAACAATCTACGAATACTAGCATGGAAAGCCGATTTAGTATTACTTTTGAATTGGATATATCATGCTAATTGTTCTGTAAATGAGTTACACGCCCAGTATTACATATCAATAGAAGTTTATACTTTTGCAAAAAGGTCATTAAATTTATGGATGTTGCGTAAAAGGCTCGATTTAAGTCAGATTTTTAAGGCGAAGACAGACACACATCTACTTACATTGACCACTAGCGTGTAAGAGGAAGACAGAAAGTGATGACGTTTTACACATTGAGCTGTTCAAGGGAGATAATTTTTTTGTTTTTACATTACTCTTCATTGTTTCAACTTCCAGAACTGATCATTGTTTAGTTTTCCATGACTCTGTAGATATACCGTGTAAATATTATAACAATGATGACTGTTCCAGGTATAAAAGAAAGTTTTATTTTGAAATATAATTTAAAGCATAGTTCAGTAGGTTACTTAGGTTAGACCTACACACCACTGTCGGTGACCGGTTGACTTTTAAAACTGTAATCTGACGATATAAATCACTGGAAAAAGCATAATTTGCTCTTACTGTATCAATGAGTAAGCTTCCCTATAAGGCCTTCCCTCATTGTTGTAGCCTCTCAAATTTTTAATGATTAGTTTTATGTGAAGTTGAAGTATACTTCAGCTACAAAGTCACAAAAGCTTCTAGTTATATAAGGACCTTTGTGATAGAGACGTCATTAAAAGCATAGTTTAAGTGCAGGAACCATAGACATCTGATTGAAAATTGCAATGGTACAAATGGATTTTTAGAAAACCTCTTTACAATTTGCTTAATCAAATTGATTTTTAGTTTGGGTTGATTGAATAACAAAAAATGAATTTTAATTAACAGATTAACTAGTTCTACATAGTTTTGATAATTTGACTTGTTTCAGATGGATATACCCCAGAACCTCAGATTGATTATAAAGTCAAATATAAAGCTTTAAAGAAAAAACTTAGATTGCTAGTTTATGTAAGTACTTATGAAGTCCTTTTTTCAATATTTGACTGGCACTGTTATTTAGAATGTAAAGATATTGAAAAGACGATGCGTTTATTTTCTCAAAATTGCAATCTTGGGACTGAAAAGCTAATAGTCGATCTCTAGATTTGAGTGAAGATACTTCCTGACTTCCACTTATATTGAGAATTTATCGCCATTTCCAATCCCTATTCAAAAAATTGACCCTGATAAGGATTGTATAACTGAAACACTCTCCAGTTACATATATATTATTTCAGGAACATGAATGTTTTTTGGAAGAATTAAGAAAAGCTCAGAGAAAATTATTAAAAGTTGCAAGGGATAGGAGGTATATGTTTTGCTGTTTGAATATAATTTATAAGCGTAATGCTTGATATTAGCTGAAATGCACTTTCACATGCAGAGAGATCCTATGTCTTGCTATTGGCTATCAGGAAATTGATGAAAGCAAGTTAACACCATTGATCTAGGAAACTCTCTCATTGTACACTGCATTGGGTGACCTCTGGTTTTCAGAAAAGTAGCACTTTAGAATAAGCTTACATATATTCTAGTTTGTCTATTTTGCATTAGGAATCTGACTAAAATGTTTTTTCTATGAGCTACCACTCTAGATAGTTACTCATAGAAAAAGCATGAAACATGCATCTAGACCTGCGTTTTCAACAGATTAATTTTTATCATTTAGAAATAACAACAGAACCTGAACCATGTTCTTGGTCAGAGTTTTCTATTCTAACATACTATTTTTTTCTTGTAGTTTTTTATTAGATAGATTAATTCAGTATGAGAAGGTAGATGAATCATCTGGTGATAGTGATGCTACAGCTTCTAGTGACAGTGATGGTGATCACAAAGATGGTAGTCCTAATAAAAAGTAGGTTTGGTTTGGAATCTTATTGGATAAAATAAGAATCTCATTTGCATAATTTTATTAGCAATCAGACCTTTTGTTGTGAGTCAATCATGCCTGTTATTACTGATGCTCAAATTATGGGAAACTGGACATTAGATGTAGTAAAGTACAACATGATAAAGTTGAGCAAAGAATTTATGCATTTCATGGTGCGATTCAAAACATAAACATGAAAATTCCAATATAATTTGAGGTAGGATAGGTAGTTAGGAACGCAATAAAAATGTGATTTATATTGTGCTAATTACTACTTATTCTACCTAATATCAAAGTGGACTGTTCTTGATTATGTTTTGATTCAGATGTGTAAAGATATCTCAACTTCACTGTTATATATTGAAATATTGTAAAATTATCAGACTATTTGGAGTAAGCAAATGTTGCTTAATGTTGTAGAAAGAAGTTAAACTCTGGTAATATTTCTGTACCTCCAGAATTTGCTCATCTTGTTCAAGCTGCTGCTCTGAGCGGACAAATGCCGTAAGTCATTTCTTGATTTCATTCAATTTTTTCATTATGTTTATTTGTTTTGTGGGTCTGGAATTATTATGATTTCTCAAAGGTTTCCTAAGTAAAGTTGAAAAATTCTGGGATAAGGAATCTCTCAAAGAGGCTGTCATTTTCATCTTGCGACTTAAGTTGAACAAATTCATTATTAGAACGGGGTTGCGGAAAACAAAGCTTGTTTGATTACAATAGAGAAAAAAAAGATCAGAAAAAAAGATACAAAATTATAATGCTATTTGAACTAGATTGATGTTTCTACTACAGCTGATAGTAAAAACGTAATGATAAGTAGTATTGGATTTGGTCTTTAGACAAGCCAACATAATTTTGTACTGCTGTGATCCATTTGAAACTAACTTAACAAAAGTAATGATATATTTCTTACATGAAATACATGTAATTGTTATTTTCAGGCTAGTGGTTCAGGAGATGCTGTTAAAAAGAAGAAATCTGCTAATAAAAAACCTAAAGGTAGGCAGAAAGGAATTTTGTCAATATTGTTGTTCTGTAGCCGTTTTTATAGGCCCACATTATAATGTGGTGATTCCAAAAAGAAAAAACAGGCAGCAATAACCAATCACAGAAGACTTTTTGATGGGATCACCAATACCACTAGTATTATTTATTACACCACATTATAATGTGGACATATATTGTCGTCACCCATGTCCGTCCGTCCGTCTGTCCACAATTGGCTTGTGAATGCGATAAAGACTACAGTTTTTATCTGATTTGAATGAAATTTAGTGTGATCATTTATATTGATGAGATCTTGGACAAATTTGATATTTATGATTTATCGATGAACGGTTTTTTAGTTATTGCCCTTGACTTAGGCAAAACGTGTCAAAATTGGCTTGTGAACGCGATAGAGACTACAGTTTTCATCTGATTTGAATGAAATTTGGTGTGATAATTTATGTTGATGAGATCTTGGACAGGTTCGATATTTACGATTTTTCGATGAACAGTTTTTTACCCTTTTATAATGATGAGATCTTAGTCAAGATTGAATTTGACAATTTTTCGATCAACAGAATTTGAGTTATTGCCCATGTCTTATTAAAAATTCATCAAAATTTGTAGGCGATAGAGGTGACAGTTTATGTAAAAATTTTATTAAATAATGTGTCTTTGTTTAAATCAACAATATCTTGCACTAATTAGATTTTTGGTGTGATTTCCCTCAGATAGGTGACTGCCTTTGATATACTGAAAATGTATCAGGAAAGTGGGCGTATCTTGCTAGGCAACCACTTGTTCTTCTCGTAGTAGTTTTCTTCACTGCTTTTCAAGTTTTTCTATGTCGGTTCATATTTTAACAAGAAATATTTGAAAAATGGAATATATCAATTTATCTTAAGGTATACTACCTCTTAGGATGACCGTAAAATTGAAAATTTTAAACTTGGCCAAAATGAGTCTTTGTTCATTAGTGGATTGTGTCATAACTATACCAAATTATCCCTGTATATATAGATATTCTATTATTTAGTCATATATTCTTTCTGACCAAGTTTGAGACATTAAGTTTTATGTCCATTTTAAGAGGTAGTACCCTTTTAATGTCAGAAATGATTAACTTGAAATTTTAATACAGGTCTAAAGGGAGGTAAACAACCTGGTCAAATGACAAGAGAAGAATTAGAACGCCATCTTGATTCTAGACAATCATCATTTGGTTTAGAAAAGGCTCCTGCTAATTTACCTATGGATATATTTAATAATGATAACTCAAATCAAGACAGGTAGGCTTGTTGGCAACTTTTAACTTATTTTCTGTACATTTTACTCGAATGAAAATTAATTTGATAGGTTTTATGTCCTACTTTTCGGCACCTGATTGCTTTAATAAAGATAAGTAATACCATGGAGTATGCAATAAGGGAAATTTTGTGAGGATCAATTATACATCTTATACATCTATACCTCACTGGGGTAATAAAGACAGTAATGAGGTAAATTTTGCCAGGTCAGCTGAATTAACTTATTTTTCAATATCCAATTGACCAGGGATCTTTAATATGCACTGCCTGTAGCACACAGGGCCTTGATCTATTTTCCATCTGAACAATAGACAATCTTTTATGTCAGTTCTTCAACATAATTTGTCTAAAAAAAACTTTGTTTGTTTGCAGTGACCTTGGTTTATTAATTGGTGATGAAGAAGATGATCTTGTGATTGATGTACCACAATGATACAAGTCAAAGACTATGAAAATTTGAAGTGTTTATAATTGAGGCGTTAAAATGAAGGATTGATAAGGATAGCAATATTTCAATTGACAGTGCATCATAAACAGATTTGAATTTTGTGAAAAAAAATGTCATGAAATTTCGGCAGAGGTCTTGGAATTGTTTTTAGCTATAGTTAAGCACAAATATTTGTGTACACCTTGGCAAGATTCAAAACTTACACAAGAACAGTTTAATCTTTTTGTAGGTTTTTGGTTTTAATGAACAGTCTGGGTTGAGTAGATTAAAAAAAAATTGAATAGTCACTAATTGCTGAACTGAAGTAGATACAATTTTTGAGTAAGCTGTAAGGTGCCCTCACACCATAGCCATTACCGGTGGGCGTAAGTACCAAACACAACTCAGTTTCATGACAGATGCATTCGAAATTTGTGACCACTATTCTTATTTGCAACCGTACGCAATTTGTGATGGCTATGGTGTGAGGACACTTTTAATGAAGTGAAATGAAGTAACATTTTCAACTATATTATACCCTATACATCATTCTGCTGAAACTTAATACATCAGTCATTTTCATTTTTTACATAATTAAATATAAAAATGTTGATCAATTGTTGTGTTTTAAATATACATAAGGCTTCAATGCTGAACTGTAGTAGATACAATTTTTGAGTAAGCTGTAAGGTGCCCTCACACCATAGCCATTACCGGTGGGCGTAAGTACCAAACACAACTCAGTTTCATGACAGATGCATTCGAAATTTGTGACCACTATTCTTATTTGCAACCGTACGCAATTTGTGATGGCTATGGTGTGAGGACACTTTTAATGAAGTGAAATGAAGTAACATTTTCAACTATATTATACCCTATACATCATTCTGCTGAAACTTAATACATCAGTCATTTTCATTTTTTACATAATTAAATATAAAAATGTTGATCAATTGTTGTGTTTTAAATATACATAAGGCTTCAAGAAAAACTGACCCCTTTTTACAGTTTACCATCTGATAGAGTTTTAAGGGATTTTCTCCTATACTTTTATTCAAAGTAACAACAGTCTAAGAATTAACAAAGTTTACGACTAAATTCCAGTGTTGTCACTTCTTCCCATTAGACAGCATATTGTTTCATTGAATTGTAGAATAACCAGATGTCTAATTTACATTCTGCAAAGTACAATGGATAGTTGTGGGCTTTGTGAATGGAGGTAGAGGAGTTGGAGTTGATATACAGAGTCTGTTGTCATAATGGTCACATATAAAAAAAAAAAACAAACAACATAGAGCATTATAATGGAATTTATAACTTGCATAATTAAAAATAAACAAATAAATTAACAGTTCTACCACTAAACAAATTTTATACTTAAACTTTAACTATTCATATTCCAAATTAATAACATTGAAAACAACTATTGTCCTGTTTATATGCAATCTGGTAGGATATATTCCAGCAAAGATATTTGACTGCATCAATTCAAAACATAGGCAGTCTACTTTATTTGAAGGTAGTAAAGTAGTAAAGTCTGACTTGTATAGTTTAATTTATCTTCCTTTCAAACAAAATAAACTGCTTAGGTTAATGTTGTATTAGATGATGAGATCATAGTCTCATAAAAGCACTGGCCTAGGTCACAGACTAAAAATGAATATGATTAGCCCAATACACTGTCATTTCCCAACTGTCAATTTAGCAAAATCTCATAAGCCACACATTCAAATAACAATTGTCCTTAATGAATACAACTCAAATTCAATATATTTAGTTGATTGATGCTAATTATTTTCTGTGAGCAATAAATCCATACAATACAACATAATTTGAAAAATAAAATATAACAAGTAAAAACCTTTAAAATTTTTCTAGACATTTGAAGAAATTGTCACATTTTTGTCTTTTTATTATTTTACTGTTGAACATTTTTAAGCACTTTTAATCGCAGGTGATGTTAACAAATCTTTTTATAGTCAAAAGTAATAGACAGAGAACTATGACAAATTATTACATGGTTTATAAATTCTCAAGGAAAAGCAAAAATATCTTTGGACTATTTCAAAGGCAAAGAAGCTCAGTAGGTTTTGTACAATACAAGCTTTTTTTGCTCTGGCCATTTCAAATAGTTCTCGTACCATACACTTATAGCTTCTGTTTGAACCATTGTAATTTCCTACTCAAACATGATGGTTCCTGTAATTCCAGAGAGAAACAAGATCAGATTGTGATATCACTATTTGACATGGAGCGGAGTTTAACAAAATCTGGTAAAGTGTCTATGGAATTAAAGGAATTGCAGACGTCAAATGGAAAATCAGAATAGTACAAATATCAATATAAGTGGCTCTGATACACACAAACCTATTTGCATCTCTCTTTAATATAACTTACTAAGATTTTCACTTAACATCAATCTGTTTTATGTCGTTTAGAAGGAGGCTCTTCAACTTCTTCAATTTTAACATCAACAACATTAGACACAGTAGAGTCATGAATATGATGATCTATATTATTAACACACATAACTAGTTCACCTTCTGACATACTGACAGGTATAGAGTGTTCAGATAAAACTTCTGTATTTTCCATCGTATGATCTATATTTTCAGCCTTAATTTCAATGATTTCTAAAGTCTGTCCTTTCACATTGACTAAATCATCAGCAGACGACACTTCCACTATTTTCTGAGTTGAATTTTCCAATATGGTTTCTGTATGAGAGGATGTTAAGAGTTGAGCCACAGTTGAGGTTATCTTGCTAGAAATTGTCTTTAAGAATTCATCTTTTAAAGTCATAAATTGTTGAGTTAAATTGTCTTTATGGTCATTACTGAGTTGGTCTATAACTGATAGCATAGACTGATCTGCAGAGTTAGCTAAACGGTTTAAATTCTCTTTGTCACGTAACTGGTAATTTTTTAATTCATCATTTAAAAGTTGAATCTAAAATAACAAAAAATTATTTATTAATGGTATAGTATGGCAAAAAAATTTATATATTGAAACTTGGCTGAAATAAGTCTCTGTTTATCAGTAGACTTACCTGGTGTCATAACTATACAACAGAATCCCTCAAAAATGCAGTAAATTCTTAAAATCAAGTAATAATTCATAACGTTTTAACAATTATGTAGTTAAATGGATACATCATCTTATATATAGATTCTATTCTTTTTTTGTGGCACTTGATAGTCTGATGAATATTTATTGACCAAGTTCGAGAATTTTATGTCCTTTCTAAGAGGTATACCAGTACTTGACATTTATAAAAACAACAGAAAACCAAAAGATCTACACAGAGAGAGTGTCCAACATTCTAAAAGGATTTTTCACAGGTTTGCCCAGAAAATACAAAGGCACTTTTAATGTCTGCAAATAACAATGCTCTTTCAGATATGAAAATAGAACCGATATAATGTACGTACATGTAATTTTAGGTCTTCATTTTCTTTTTTTAAATGTTGTTTTTCTTCCTCTAACTGGTGACATTTATTAGCTAATAGCTGGGTGGTTTTATCATTTTGAGTGCTCTGAAAAAGTCCAAACAAAAGTCTTTTTTAAAATTTTCAATTGGAAACAAATTTGATTAAATTTGAAATTTACAGAGTGATTCTCCATTGGGTTTTTACACCTGCAATCTATTAATTTAGTCAAATTTCTTGGAGACAAGGTCCCAGAGCCACAAAACATTCTAAGACTTAAAAAGTAAAAGAGAATTTTCTTATTATAAGAAAGTTTTGTGTTCTGTGAGACAAAGAATTTTTTGTGGCCCTGAGGTCTGTTAGCAAAACATATAATCTGAATCAATCTTACCTCAGTGATTAATTGAGATGAATAAGGACTGGATGAATCTTGTGAATTTAAGTGATCTTCTCTAATTATCATAATAGTTTGACCATCAGCACTTTCTACGGTCTCATTAGCAGCTATAGTAACATGTAGTGGTCCATCATTACATTTACCATTGGCTATATTAATCAAAACAATAATATTTTAAAAGTTAAACAAAGTTATTTGTACACTTAAACCATGATAGCAGTCCACTTTATTTTAAAATATTTTAAGTGGTAATGAACACACTAAAATATTCTATGTTATAAATTGACTATGTTATCAATATATTTGCCTGGTTTCAACACTTTTATCCAGTCAACACATGATTAGGATGTAAAATCTTTTACCAGGAAATGAGGTAAAATTTCATGGACTTAAGAGCAAAAGGTGTATATGGTCTCTTAATAGGGCAGAGGTGAGATATGGTAACTGGTTTCTTCTTGTCAGTGATGTAGGTCAGATGGACTGTCATACAATAAACTTATTATCATTTGGATGACACAAAAGTCAAGGCCTTGTGTGTCCAAAACAATTCGAAAAAGAGTGGAATTATGCCTTTGACCCAAATTTTCCTCATTAAACAATGTATGATATTACCAGTCTATCTAAAAAAAAAATAAAAAAAAATAGTAGGCATATTGAATTTGGAAAGGCATATCGTGGGTGACCGCTTGAAACCTCGTATATCGATAAATGATGCAGAATTACTTTTCGAGAAAAACGCAAATAACTATTTGTATGCATATTTTGTTAAAATCTTTTTTATTATTTTTTTTTTTACCGCTATACGTGGTTTTCATTCGTTGAAAATTCAAACCTCGTATTACACTTTGAGATTTCCGGCCTACTGAACCAAAAACTCGTATAATAATACAGTATACGAGGTTTTTCATTTTCATTACTCTCATTTTCATCATTTTTATTTATTTAGTGGTTTTTGAGTTATTTACAATCAAGCTAACAATACAAGGTTTGGATCACAAGATCCGCGCTTTTACGAACTTTCGAACGGTACCAAAAAGTCAAAATGACCAAATATGGCATATACAAGGTTTCAAGCAGTCAGCAAGATATGTAAAGCTGAAAGTATATGAAAACTATTTACCATGATCTGTTTCTAAAGGAGATGATAAACAAGCTACAGCCTGTGTTAAAGCTGGATGTATAGAATTATTTTCTAACATTAACTGATTAGATGCTTCCTGGTTCTCATTATTGTACTGTGTTACTGACTGATTTAAATCCTGAAATAAGACAGTGGATTTGGTGATTTTACAAATTCAGAATTCCTTGGAGACACATCAATATTAAATTCTGTTCTTTCAGAGCTTTTACAAAATACTTGCATATTTGTGCTTTGCTTTAAGGCAGGAGTTTTAAACCTTTTTCTTTCTATTACCCCTTTCAAGATTGTATTACCCCATTCCCCCTATAAATCCTTACTAGTACCCCCCTGCCCCTATAAATCCTTAGTATTACCCCCCTTTCCCCTATAAATCCTTACTATTACCCCCCTTTCTCCAATAAATCCTTACTATTTTGTGATTTTCTCTTAGGTATTCTCTGCACTCTTTTTTAAGTTGGAGAATAATCAGCTGGTGAAGCAACAATTCATCAATCTAAAATGCCATCTCTTTTCTCTAAAATGATTAGAAAGCCTTTCTTAGCTTACCTGTGTTATCTGTATTTGAAATGTAGTTTGTGGATTTCTAAAATGAGTTTTAAAATGTTTGATAGCTTCATCTCTTCTATTAAAGCCATTACGACATTTATAACAATGCCAATGAGCACCTTTAAATTTCTTTTCTCCTTTAATAACACCCACTATATCACAATTATCACAACATCTTAACACTTTTAATCCTGAAAAAATAATATCACAATATCTTAACACTTTTAATCCTGAAAAAATAATATCACAATTATCACAACATCTTAAAACTTTTAACCCTGAAAAAATAATATTATATTATCACAACATCTTAACACTTTTAACCCTGAAAAAATAATATCATGATTATCACAACATCTTAACACTTTTAACCCTGAAAAAAAAATATCACAATTATCACAACATCTTAAAACTTTTAATCCTGAAAATATAATATCACAATCATCACAACATCTTAAAACTTTTAATCCTGAAAAAATAATATTATAATTATCACAACATCTTAACACTATTAATCCTGAAAATATAATATCACAATTATCACAACATCTTAACACTATTAACCCTGAAAAGACAAGTCATCATTTCAACTCAACTCAATTGCGTCACTGCTTGCTAAATAATGAAGACACAGTATGTATTGTATTCCCTGATATATGATTTCTACAAACCTGCAAATTCAATGCCTTTGTCTACATGTTTTACACGAAAGTGAGCTTTGAGGATTACTGGATCTTGGTAAACCTCTGACCTGACACAGAAAGGACAATGCAGGTGAGGTGTCTTAAAATTACAAGTTGTAATGTCACAAGCTATTGGGTTGAAATTATTTTCTGTTCCTTTGATTCGAATACTTGGATGTGCCTGAAATGATAAAGAAAATGTAAACTCATCAGTAATCTTTGTAATAACTTGCGTTTAATAAATATTACATTTACCATGCACTATTTCAAATATCATATTGATACTTTTCAGATGAATATCTAATACAATTAAACAAACATACTTTTTTGGAACATTCATTGGTACTGGGTAGATTGAAAAAAGGAAGTCTTTGAATCTTTGATTCATTTTAATATCAATAAGCATATTAAGCCATTTCAGACTACATTGTATTGATATAAGAACTAATAATAAGAGGATAAACAATGTAGTTATAGATGTAGGAGTTTTAAACATATCCATTCACCTTCAATCTGTCAATCCCTGATAATCGGAAAGATGAAAGGGGTATTTTAGTAGTTAAGTACTATCATTTGATTATCTCCCTACACCAATAATATCAATAATAAGCTTATCACGTCTGCAGTTACATCAAAGTTTTTTGTTATCAAACTAATCTTTCATTAGCCATTAAAGACTGCATTTGCAACCAAAAGTTTAAGCAAAAACAAAACTGCTAAATATATTGGGCCTGGGATTTGATTCAAGTAAATAAAATAAAAAAAATTAGTATGGTAAGATTAGAAATCAACACCTTTGGAAAAATCCCATAAAAACGGTCAAATTTTTCTGACTCCACTCAAACCAACAATCATTAACATAGCTATCAGAGACAGATGCTTCGGATTTTGCACAGCACTAGCACTACTAGCACTAGACTAGAGGCAGAACAGTGGCAGTGCTTCACTTGTCATTCACAAAAATGGCTGAATTTCTAGGTTTATAAATAGAATCTAAGTATTTTACTATATACCAAGCTGGGTATACTCACGGCAAATGCAAGAGAATTCATTTTGTTCCGATGGCATTCACTAAGAAGAGATAATTTAGAAAAAATATAAATTTAATTGTGAATGTTTTGGTTTTGTCTGTGAAGCTGTGTGTTCACGTCATTAAAATTACTGCTGTTGATTAAGTGACGTCACGCTTCTTGCTGACTTACAGAATCCGCCAGGTGGCGTTACTTGTATTTACAATCCGAAAAGTCTTCTCAGATTGCCCGATTAGACGAATTGTCGTTTCCCAAATCTCCATCGAGAGCATGTTAGTTCTAATGTCAAAGTTGATATCTTTAAACACTTTATTCTTAAGGTGATTTTTACAATTTAATTATGGAAACTGTGAAATAATATCAGAAACCCGCTTTCGGCTTATCGGCTTATAAATTATAATCGGGACGAAAAGACGCACGTACGATTTGTCGTGATCATTAACGCCATCTGCAAGAGAGCGATTTGGGCGCACGTTTGATGTTATCGAGGTATATTTCTTTATTTTTCTCATTTTGAAATATCAAATCTTCAGTTCTAACGACCATCATGTACAATAATGTGCTGATCTCTGAAACTAGCCATTAATTTCTTGTATATGTTGAGAATAATGTATTTTTTCGTGTCTGGGTGTCAGTTCAGAAAATCAAAACAAAACGTCTGACAGTCCGAAATATTCCGAATACCACGTAAGAATATAGAATACCCCAGAAGATTCATTCATTTCAATTTAAAAGGTGTGATTATCCTTTGACAATGGTTATAACGTCTACAATTTATATAACTTACTAAGAAGTATTTTTAGATTTTGTCTTACTATTATTTTCTTTGAAATTGACTGTTGTCAAAGTACAATTCCACCTTTTTCATTGTAGAATTAATGACTATTGATCGAGTTTACTTGGGTTGCAACAAAGACTTGAAGGATGGGAAGAAGAAAGAAGGCCAATAAACCGCCACCTAAAAGAAAAGCGATTGAACCATTACCAACTATGTTCAATTGCCCGTTCTGTAATCATGAAAAATCGTGTGAAGTAAAAA
Source organism: Lottia gigantea (assembly GCF_000327385.1). Lineage (NCBI taxonomy): Eukaryota > Metazoa > Mollusca > Gastropoda > Lottiidae > Lottia > Lottia gigantea. The sequence continues at coordinate 405,813 of NW_008706957.1, forward strand.
TGGACAGACCTAAGAATACAGGAATAATCACATGTACTGTGTGTTTAGAAGATTATCAATCCACAATAAACTATCTATCAGAGGCAGTAGATGTCTACAGTGATTGGATTGATGCTTGTGAAGCTGCTAATCAATAGTCAAAACATGCTTGATCTTTCGTCTTCTTAAAAATTAGATCAAGCATTGTGAGGGATTATAAATCTTTAAAATGAGTGAATTTATCATTGGACTTTGACTGCTGTATGGCCATGGATTCTGATTGTGGAATGAGAATGGAATGTAATTTAGTGAATGACTTTACATGTGTTTTGTGTTCTAAATTTTCCATTCCAATCCATAGACTTCTTAGGGGAAAAGTGCATTTATCAGATCAAATTAGCTTTAAATTCTCTTTTTCTCTTTTTGAATATAGGATGTTAAAATACTAAGTTGAAATGTTGAAAAGAGGAGAATATATTTTATATAGTTCTGAAATTGGCGTACCGGTACTAAAATTTATTTATATTTGTATGTAATGTTTTGTTTCAATTATATAACAAGAGAAAGCTTTTAACTGAGAAAAATAATAGAAATAATTAAGCAAGCAATTAACTACCAAAATATCATGTTCAATCAGCATTTTGGAACTCTGGATGTAACTGATTTTGACAAGGATAAAATGTTATTGTAATGATGATAATAATATTGTAATCAAATTTCATTTTATTTTTTTCCATAAATGATTCAATAATGGATAAGAAATTGCAAATAAAGCTTAGAAAAATTTACTCGTTTTATTTCACTGAATAGTGGATATTGTTGATTGATTGGTTGAATGATTACATGGTAATCTAATTATTGTCATACCAGTTGATACAAAACATGGTGATGCATCACCAAATATAAACTATAGATCAAATCTATTTGTGAATATCCAAGCCTAATTCAAAAGATAAACTCTTCAATTACTGTTCAATTATAAACTTATATCAATCCATTCTCCCACATAAACAATAGCCAAATTTCTCCCACATTAATAAGTCAATTACTCCCACAAACATATAACTCGCACAATCACTAAGTCAAACTTCTCCCACAGTATTGAGTTAAACTACTCCAACAGTTCAGCAGCTGTCGTAGTCAAACCACAATCACAGTAGTAATGGTCAAACCACTATCACATTATAACAACTGTCATTGTCAAACCAAAATCACAGTAATGACAGTCAAACCACTATCACTGTACAACATTACTGTCATTGTCAAACTACTTCAACAGCTGTCATAGTTAAACCACAATCACAGTAATAATGGTCAAACCACTATCATATTATAACAACTGTCATTGTCAAACCAAAATCACAGTAATGACAGTCAAACCACTATCACTGTACAACATTACTGTCATTGTCAAAAAGTCAAACCATAATCACAGTAATAACAGCCAAACTACTCCAACAGCTGTCATAGTCAAACCACCCTCACAGTAATAACTGTCAAACCTCTATCACAGTACAACTGTCACAGTCAAACCACAATCACAGTAATATTAATGACAGTCAAACCACTATCACAGTAATGATAGTAAAACCAAAATCACAGTAATATTAGTCAAACCACTATCACAGTAATGATAGTAAAACCACCATCACAGTAATGATGGTAAAACCACAATCACAGTAATATTAGTCAAACCACTATCACAGTAATGATAGTAAAACCACTATCACAGTAATATTAGTCAAACCACAATCACAGTAATATTAGTCAAACCACTATCACAGTAATGATAGTAAAACCACAATCACAGTAATGATAGTAAAACCACAATCACAGTAATATTAGTCAAACCACTATCACAGTAATGATAGTAAAACCACAATCACAGTAATGATAGTAAAACCACAATCACAGTAATATTAGTCAAACAACTATCACCATACAACAACTGTCAAAAAAGTCAAACCATAATCACAGTAATAACCACTCTCAAGGTCATGGAAGTCGTTTATAATGATAATGCATAATTGGATAATTTGAGTGTGGATTTCATCATATTATGATACAAGTTATGATGCAATTATCTCATTTATTGATCTTATTTCACTTTTAAAGGAGGGCAGACGGGCAATGGATCACCATATAAAATGGATGAAAAGAGCTATGGAACTAGCACAAGAAGCTTTAACCAATAAAGAAGTTCCAGTAGGATGTATTTTGGTTTATGAAGATCAGGAACTAGCTCAAGGCAGAAATGAAGTCAATGAAACTAAGAATGCTACAAGGCATGCAGAGATAGTAGCTATAGAGAAAGTTAGAAAATGGTGCTTTGATAATAATAAGCATCCTGAAACAATCTTTCCAGAACTATCTTTATATGTGACTGTAGAACCATGTATTATGTGTGCAGCTGCATTACGGCAGATGAATATACCTTTAGTTGTATATGGATGTGATAATGATAGATTTGGTGGTTGTAAATCTATAGTTTCTGTGGCAGATGCAGAGTTACCCAATCTTGGACCGAAATTAATCTGTATTTCTGGAATCCTGGCAGATGAAGCTGTGGAAATTCTCAAAGACTTTTACAAAGGAGAAAATTTTAATTGTCCAGAGGAAAAACGAAAGGTGAAATCATCATAACCATATCATTACAAACTTTTATTTTGTCATCTCAAAATTTAGATGTTCTAACTCTTGTTCTTGCAGAGTTGAATTGTCTGTGCTGCAAAAACCAAAATTTGATGGAAAAGGGACCAGATATATCATAAAAACTTTTTTATTTTTTGCGCATAGTTAATTTGAGCCAAAATGTTGGCCAGTAGATTTTTAAAAGTGCCTATACAGATTCAGAAATCCAACCTTCAATTAAAACTACTAAGTACTGTGTCACCAAAACGCGAGAAGTTAGTTATATTAGGAACAGGCTGGGGAGGTTATAGTGTTCTCAAGAATGTTAACAAAGAAAAGTTTGATGTAATTGTCGTCAGCCCTAGAAACCATTTTTTATTTACACCACTACTTGCCAGTACTACAGTGGGGACACTTGAGTTCAGGTCAGTGCAACGAAAAAAAATTTTTTCAACTTTTTTTTCAATATTTGAACCACACGAAATTTCTAATTCTCAAATCAGCTAGAATGGAATAAGCATTTATGAGGTTCTGTTACACATTGGGTTAGAGCATTGACATTTTTTGGCTTTTTTTACATGGAACAAATGGTGGTTATGGGTTCTAATCTTGGTCAGTCACTCATAATTCCAGTTGACCCAGCTGTAAATGGGTATGGATAATCTGGGAAAGATCAACCAGCTTGCAGAAAGAATCCTTTATGAATCCAAGATGTAAACTTACTTCTTTCTTTCTTTATTGGGTGGCTAGTGGAGTCACCCAAAGAAAAAACATGAAACAAAAAATAGGTCGTCATTTTTAATATGATTTCAATTTTTTTATGATCAGTGTGATTTCTAATTTCAGATCTATTATTCAACCAATTCGTGAATCAGGATTTCGTGATTCTGCCCATTTTCATCTGTCTCATGCCTCTAAGTTAGATATGAAGAATAAAGTATTACATTGTGAGAGTGTATTAACACCTGATCTACAGTATACTATAGATTATGATAAGTTAGTTATAGCTGTAGGAGCTCTCAGTAATACCTTTGGTGTACCTGGTGTTGAAGAACACGCTTTTTTTCTTAAGGTAATTAAAGGGATTGTAAAGAGATTTTCTGAATTTGGGACACTGACATCTTGCATCGTTGCAATATTCAGTCAGACGTCTGTAGTTTTTGTAATTCCTCTAAAACTAAGAGTTTTATGATGTCACTATCGCACAGTGCTTTATTTCTTTCTCTTTTGCAATAGTGAAGAGTCAATTTTAGTAGAATTGCAAGTGGGGGCGAAAATATTTCAAGCAGATATAAAAAGATCTAAATTAATATTTAATGAAATTGAAATGGCTTTACGTGCAATGCAAAAGGACATAAAGACTTGACTAGACATCAAATATGTGGTCTTGGTTGGTTTCCATAGCAATAGAATCCCAATTACTTTGACCAAATTACAATAATCCTATGTAAAAATGAAATGGTATAAACTATTTGATGTTGTAGGAAGTGGTAGATGCTAGGAAGATTAGAAATCGTATATTGAATAATTTTGAGTTATCATTAGGACCTAAAACTACCGAATCAGAATCTAGAAGATTGTTACATACAGTCATTGTGGGTGGAGGACCAACTGGAGTAGAATTTGGTGCTGAATTGTATGATTTTGTACAACAGGTAATGCATTAAATAAAAATGGTGCTGACTCGATCGATTTGGTACAATTTAGACAAACATTTTTTTCCTTATACCTGTGACTCAACCCAAAAATGACCACAACTTTTTGTCGCTTAATTCATAAATAACTCTAATTTGAACTGTGATTATGTTAAAAATCATCTGAATTAACAACCATAGTTGGGTCTTTTTTTGCAGTTAAGTTTTTCAAATCCACCCATTTCCCTTATATTCACTTGGATTGCGCTGCAGCAAATGACAGCAGAGTTAAAATAATTGATAAAGATGGACTAATTCTATTTTAACAGGATGTAGCTAAACTTTATAGACAGAAACAGAAAGAAGTGACAGTGACACTAGTGGAATCAGATAAAATATTGGGATCATTTGATGCCAGATTACAGAAACATGCTGAGAAGAAAATTCAAGCTAGAGAAAGATTTAAGTTAGTTAAATCATCTGTAACAGGTAAATAAAATTATCATCATAATTTTTCTTCTCTGAATAAAACACGAGTCAAAAATATTAAGTATGAGTTATTGCCCTTTATTGTTCAATTTTTAGCATATGATCATTTCAGAAGGCACAATTCTACCATAAATATATAAAAAAAAGTTTGTATTTTTTCAAAATTCTAGGAGACACAATTTTGGTTGGATTTGGATGAAATTATTAATTATCACTTGAGGGTGAGCCTCATGGAAAATCAAAGATTATCTTAAACAAATGTAAAAACTTAAGACATGATATCATGTTGGTGATGGTTGCTATTCTGCCAAATATTCTAATGTAAACAATGCTGCCTGTGGGTATGTGTTACTTTGTTTGGCAAGCTATATTTTAAGAATTTGGATCATGAAGAACTTTGGCTTAAGACAAAATACCACTGTTAATGATTTTATTTGGAAAAAAATGAGCTGTTCACCTTGATCAACTTTTAAAATATTATTTTAGAGGTATATAATGATAGTGTAAAGTTACAAGATGGTACTATTATACCATGTGGTTTAGTGGTATGGAGTACTGGGCTAGCACCTAGATGGTTCACCAGCCACTTCAATGTTCCTAAAAATAAAAGAGGCCAGGTATGTAGCTTTTGATAAAAAGGAAGGAAAGGGACATTTATATTTGGTTATATCACATATCATACATTTAAAGATTTATTCCTTATTAAGTACAGCTGATGAAATTCCAGATTCTGTAAATTGAGCTATTTGAAATTTGGCTATACATGTATTTATGTCCTATGCCCTTATTCTTATTTGAGTTTTTCTAGTTGACCCATTTGTAAAATCTAATAAAAAATCAAGAGGTTTGACCAGCTGGTAGAGAGGATAACTCTTGTTATTCTTTCAATTTTAGATATTAACAGATGGATGTTTAAGAGTAGTAGAAGATCCTAATCAATGTGTATATGCAGTAGGTGATTGTGCTGATATTAAAGATAGACCTTTACCTTGTACTGCACAGGTAAGTTAATTTGATGATAATGAATGGAGGTAAAGCTCATCTGGATATCAAACACCCTAATTTTTCTGCACTAGATTGGGTCTGATAACGACAATGTCATTGTGAGTGCTATGAGATAAATACCAGGGCATTACCCTACACTTTTTTAGATTCCCAACTGATAAGGAATCTTACAAAATGTGCAGCCTGTAAGCGCAGTTTATTTTCCCATGTCTTTTCAATGTCCAAAAAAAAGAAAATGACAATTTAAAATTGAACATTATTCTTGGTTTAAAAAATTTTTGTAAATGGATACATGAAAATTTTTTCAGTTACTTTTGGGTAGTTTAAGACAAGACCTATCAAAAGATAAATGTAATTCTGCTAATGCCCATCCTGGCAAAATTTCTCTCATTGCACACTGCATGGCATTGTCCATCTTCATTCAGGTGCAGAAGAGTAAGACTTAAAACTCCATTCATTTTATTTCTATTCTAGGTAGCAGAAAAACAAGGTAAATATTTATCTGAAGTTATAAGTGGTAAAACCAGCCCAGCAGCTGAATTTGAGTTTAAGAATATGGGAATGTTAGCCTATGTTGGTGGATATCAAGGTTTAACAGATACACCTAAAGTTAAATTACGAGGTATGAATTCATTCTCTGTCTAAATGTTGTTTCTGAATTCAATTAGCACAATGTTTCAAAGTTCTTCAAAATCAAATTTCCTCATACAAGTATGAATAGGTTTATTCAAATTTAATATTTTGCGATTTTAAATAAAGTACCATCATTTTTTAATGATTTTTTCACTGTTAAAACAATGTGTTCAATGCATTAATGAAACAGCGATGTAGAAAATTGTTGTTACTCAAGAGTTTTATACTCTGCATTCTTCAGCAAAAAATTGAAGTGTGATGGATATTTACATTTTAGTATTTCTGAAGATTTATTTGTTTTTTCAGGATTTACATCATGGTTGCTATGGAGATCTGCCTATTTAACTAGGTTAGGTAGTTGGAGATTGAGAATGCAGGTTCCAATGGATTGGTTAAAAACTTTGTTGTTTGGTAGAGATATATCTAGATTTGATTAATATATTATGTTGGTATTATTGTCTGCTATAGAAGTAAAGATATTATATAAATTGCTCAGGAATAAGGTACATGACTGTGATTAACAAACTACATAGATCTGGAATTTCCTTTGGCAACACGGGTCTAAATCTTATGTCATTTAGACAACAAGAGTCTCGCCCACTGATTTTTCTTTAACAAATTCCTTGGTGAAACACATCATGGCTTTTTCTAAATGTAAAATACACACTACTTTTTTAGTACTAAATCCACTTATTGTATAGTATAGATACAAAAATTATTAATCTGTGATAAGAATCCAAGGATCTTTTATTTTTCTGTTATTGTGTATAGTTTATCCCTGAACAATTCAAAACATATAGAAGCACTGTTCCCATTTTACCTGAGCTAAAAGGTATAGAAGACATTAAAGGGAAGGAATGACTTACATAGGTATGGTATATGGCTTTACCATACCTTAGAAAGGGTGTTTTCGAGGAAGTAATTTCTTCCCTGAGGGAAGTTCCCTCTACAGTCTTCTTTTCACCTTCATTGCTTCCAAGAAAATATGACGTCGGATGTGACACCTAACATGAGCAATATTTTGCTCAACTCGGTACCTGTGGACACATTGTCCATGATAACAGATGACATTGTCCACACTGACGAAAACCCTAACAAAATACTGCAGGCGAGATGACCGGCCTCTCCCTAAGACAGGGTTTCTATGACAAATCCCACCACCTTCCAGTAGCCAGATCTGCCCTATTCCCTGGTACCATCTTACAGGGAACGACCCAGTATCTTCAGCAGAATGGCTCGGAAACGTATCCAGATACAGTTCTACACACAATGTGTAGAACAGAACTACATTGGATCCACGAGCGCAGAACCATGGCTCCCTTAGGTAACAATGAATTCATTTAGCCTTCCTATCGTCAAATTATCATCAACATTATATTATTTAAAATGAAAAGTAGTTAAACCTATACAACATAAATATATATTGTATTTCTACCTCTCAAGTAAGAATAAAGTAAACTGACTGTTTATGATTTATATTGTACCCAAGATGAGCAGATATCTATCACTGATAATCATTTATTATTTATGAATTATGTTGTAACTGTTATTTGTTTAGATGTCTATAGTTTTCTATTCTAATATTTATTAAACAAACTAATATTAACTGAAATTTTGTATTTTTTTGTTGAACTTTTTACTACACAGGTAAAACTGGAAAATAGAGATCTGATGATCAAGGTATTGCCATGCAGTGATTGATGGCTTTATATCTAAAGAGAGTTGTAATTAAATTTTGCATTTGACAGACATTGAAAGCCATGTAATGGCCAACCTATACTTGATGTCCGATAGAAGATACTGACTGTCTGCCATTTGAGCAGCCCCGTCATTCATGTCCAGCCTATAGAGCCAAATGAACAGCCCTGATCTGTAAAGTTCATATGAAGAGGACTACGTACACCATAAAATTGTGCTACCAGCATTATTATGGTGGCGCTTGCTTGGAGAGATCTGAACAGGTTCCTAGTTTCAATTCTGGTCTCAATCAAAACCAGATTATGTTGCATTCAATATTTTTTCTTTCTCCGCCATTTCAAATCCTGTCTCCATCTATATTTTCTGCACAAAACTCACCAATGGAGCTGCCCCTTGTTTTGAATATATAGAACCTCATCAAGACAGATTACCAGTATTTAGAAAAGACGGTCTATATCCTATATTTTATTACATATAACAAGAAGTTTATAATACATGTACATATTTTTTTCTTTTTATAAATTGCACAATGTCAATGTATGCCCATAGTTAATATGGAATGTAATTACCAACTAGATATTATACTGAGTTACAAACTGAAATCTACAAGCACATTAACATTTCTCATGATGACAAACACTTTGAAAATCTACTCACACTCTTGTTAGTAAACCAAATTTTACTGACTAATGTAAGTCAAAGAATGTCTCTGCATTGGTGTATATAAAAAGATAACATAATACCTTTCTTACAACTTTTTTGGTGTCTATGATATGCCAATTTTACAAAGGTAAGAAAGGTTGGCGATTTATACACACCTGTGCATTATACTTGCAATTATACTCTTCTTGTGAATTCATACATTTCTACTGCCGCAAAGACATTTTATTATATTACTTGAAGCTGATATTCCAATTCTCATAAAAATAATTAATAAGATTTGATTTACTGACAAAAATGGTATATGTGATACCAAAATGTTCTCTACAAAAATGATAACTAGCAATGGAAAGCAATAATAAATAAAATAATACAACAAGCTAGATATATTTTCTTCATAATCTCCATTGTTTCAATTTTAATTAAAACAGTTGACTATAACAACTGTCAAATGTTTTTATCTAACATCAAGTTTACATGATCACTGTAATTAATTATGTAAGATGGTATCATAGGCTAACTGTACACCAGCATATATATCTAATGCTCGACACTTCAATGACAACTGAAATGAAAAGAAAGGTTTTACTACAATATGACATTAACCCTTTGAAGCCTGAGTGTAAGTGTAATATAACGTCATATACCCTGAACTCCAAGTAATAAAAGTAAAAGCGTATGACGTTAACTTTGTATGTCATCACTTAGCAACTTCCGGTATACTACCTTCTCGGGTATATATTGCGTAAGAGTGTGGCGCCACAATGGCGTCCTATTTTAATCACCAGAGCTGTCAAGCTGCATGAAGATAATCCCAGATAAGTGTGCAATGATGTATCAGTTTGAAATATTTCAAGAAGGCTCTTTAAAGCAGCAGACCAAAGAAGAAAGTCACTACTTACCACAAAATTATTGTTTCCTGGTTGTATTTTTAATTCTGCTAAAACTTTAATACCATTAGTTAATTTTAATGATTGGTATAACATATCTTGACCTTCAACATTACGTTTAGCAATAGTAAATATATTACTGTTACGTAACTTCTGTGACACTGAATCTATAAAGATAAATATATTCATGATACAATACAATGCATTTTCTATTTAGAGGAGTAAATATTCAAATTTAAAACAAGAAAAGGTCATTAATGTTCTAACAAATTGGTAAAATACAAATAAATTGCACAATCTGCGGCAAACAGTTTAAACATAAATTCTAAACAAATGCCATCAAAGCAATCACCTTATGATCATACCAAAGTGAAGAGCATCTCATTATTAAGGTCTTTTGCCTCTTACTTTCCAGAAACTAAGAGAAACCTTATAAAATGGTTTTGAATTTGGCTTCAAGAAAATAACTAGTTTTCACAAGTTTTAGGGAACATTTTTCCAGGACTTAAAGTGTATCAAATTTCTGAATTCCATCAATTTCTGTATTTTCACCTTTTCTATCTTGAAGATTTTAAGACAGAGCTTGTAAAAGAGACAGGTGTAATAGACAAGCTGTACTCACCAGCACTATGTTGTACATTAGTAATTGTGTATTGTTCTTCATTTTGTGATGGGATTTCTTTCCAGGTTGATAAAAATTCTTTTTTGTCCATTTCTCCATCTTCAGTAAATAAAACATGTAATGGTACTGTACAACTAAAATAAAATACTCCAATATTGTTCTTTATAGCAGCCTGAAATAACAGATGAGCATATAGTATATCATTATGGACTGTTAATAATCAATAAAAGTTGATAAACAGCTTGGAAATGGAAGATATAAATTATTAACACCACTAACACAATCTCATGTTCACTTTAGTTACAAAAGAATTTTGCCTGAATGTTCTCCACTTTTGTGCAGGAGTCTCAGATTTGAGAGAAAGCTGTAAACACTATTTTAACAGCAGGTATCGAATGCAGCAATATACCTATTGAAAATTTTGCAAGGATATTTATAGATATATGCAGTGAACATAAATATTGATTTTCTTTAACTAACCTGTAAGGCCAAAAGAGGTTCCATTTTTTGTACAGCACCAGTAGTAGATAAGGGGAGTGATGTACTGGCACTACCATTAGGTGGAAGTGGACTGGGTATATTTATAGGTGCTGCTGGTGCCAAACCAAAACTGAAAGGAATAATTGAGATAAAGCAATGAGTAACAATGGGAAAAGATCCTAATACTATGGGATATAATAATGATGTCTTCCCATATCACCCCTACCCTTTTGCCTTAAATTATTCCCATTTTCACCCTTTCCCATAACACACCTTTCCACTTCAGCCATTTCCCATACCCCCCTCCCTCATATTCCTCTAACCAATTTAACCTATTTCTGTTTTGCTCCTTTCCATGTCACCCCCTTTTTTTCATATCAAGAAATCATGCAGGGTTCGATTTATGGTCAAGGCCAGTATCATACTATTTGGGAGTTTCAGACCAAGTTCCACCTTACAATGGTATGTTCAAGGGGGAAGGCATTGAAAAGTGACTAGTCTTAAAGATGAGATGATAAACCAAAGTCAACATACCTATTTTTATTAAACTGAATACCAAGATCTCCCATAGCCTGCATAGCTTTATTTGTAAAGGTTAATTCCATAAAAACTTGACCATTTCTTCTAGCGAATGTACCACTGATTTCTAGACCTTTACCTTTATTAGCTGGTAAGAAAACCTGGAATCAATATAGTGGAACATTTAATTTCTATTGTTTATGATGTTAATCAAAATTTGCTTTGTCAAATACTAGTGAGTGAACAGAAAAAAACCCACACAATCCAGACCACCAGATACCTCTAATTATAAATACTCTTCCTTGAAGTACAACTTGGAAAGGATGTCAAAACACTTTTACAGATTCAAAAAATGGCATTGATCAGAAAGGGTTTCAAAAAGCTGTATATAAATACTCATTATAAATTGATACAGTACTTACTTCTTGAGGAGGAACATAAGAAGAAGATTGTCCACCACTAAAAATATCACCTAAACCACCTAATGCATCACCTGCTGTTGATCCTCCACCAAGCTATCAAATAAAATAGATTGTTATAAAATATGTTTTGTGAATTTCAGATCAAATGATGCTTAAATAAAAGCATTTTATCCAATCCAAATTCATTTTGCTTGATTCTGTGGGTACCAAATTGAAACATTTTATCAAGGGTCTTCAATCACTAAGCTTGCACAGTTAGTGTGTTTCTAATTGGTTATAGATACTCTTCAATACAAGAGAAATGAAGATCAGAAAAGATACCTACCAGACTATCTAGACCTTCTCCTAGTAAATCAATACCAGCAGTTGTTTGTACAGGTTGAGCTGATGGTGTTTGAAACATCTGATTCTGTTGATAAGATGATGGTCCTCCTAAATCCATATCTAATAAATCACCAATCAGAGAATCAGCACCTGGTATCACTGTAGCTTGAGGAGCTGAAGATTGTCCACTATTCTGCATCTGTAAGACTTCCTCTGGAACAGCATCTCCTACATTATTACCACTGAAAGAAATATTATTTGGTTGATAAGGATTGAAAGTTGGCATCAAGACAACTTCTGAAAGCAATGGTCATGGCAATAGAATTGTTCTTACCTTGAGAAAGATTTAAATCCACTAAATTTAATCTCCTAAATGACGACTATTCAAATCGTTCAGGGATCCAACCCAACATTAGAGGGAGGTATTGACACAGTTCGAAAATTCATGGAGATATTCAAAGAGCCAGGCACAAGGAAATAAAGGCTTGGGTTGAAAATTTTTGGAAGCACTGGCGGAGGCATCAGATTTTTCCTTACCCTTGAGGAAGATTTGAACCCACAGCACCTAAACCAGAGTTCTTAGTATTGCATGTTAATGATTTTCTGTGGTTATAATTATGATTTTGACAACTTACGATGCTGATCTAGGTGGTAGAGATCTTCTCAAACTGGATCTACCTTCTACAAAATTATTAGGTGGTCTATGATAGACAGAAGCTAAACTTGATATATGACAGATCAATTCATCTAATAGAGTTGGTTCTATCAAGTCTGTTTCTTCTGAGATTAATGGTTTAGCAGCTAGAACTACTTCCTTAGCTGCAGCAGGATCAGTTGATAGCAGACGCCAATAAATATAGCCTCTATCTCGTAAATCTGGGTTGTCACTATCCTGTAAAGGTAATTGATAATTACATTTTAGATATATATCATATATGCAATATACAATTTTGCAAAGGATAATTTTCAACCCGAAATGTCAGTTATACATGAAATTTTTCAGAGGGAAGTGTGTTAATTTCAAATGTAAAACCACTTAACGTTATATTTCTAGGGACCTGAAGATTTTAAAAGACAAGTGACATGCAAATTCAATTTTGACTGTTTATAAAATGCGAAAAAATTCAATGCTGAGCTCACTGTGGTCATTGAGTGGTCATTCTGAACCTTTGGTTAGTTTTAATATGTAAATAACTAAAAATAACTGACCTGTGTTGATAAACTAAGTACTTGTTGTACCAATTCTTGAGTATTAGTTGGTCGTTTTAAGAACAATTTGACTATAGCAGTCAATAACTGTAGCTGAACCTGTAAGAATAACAAGAAAATATATCATATAACTTAAGGCATGCCAATATAGAATTTCTCAAGTTAACTAAGAGGTAACTTTCCATATCTAGCTTCTAAGTGCCACGAAAATCACATGGTCAGCTGTTTATATATTCAGAATTCTATTAGCATGAGAGGTGGGGTCATGTCAAATTCACGCCTGAAATGAAAATTATGATGACCATACCTGAGCATTTTCATCCTGGAATCCTTCTAAGAAACTTTCTAACAGTTCATCAGCATTGTCAATACGTTCTGCATATTCTCCAATAATCCAGATCATTGAAGCTCTGAAAACAGACCAAATATAAAGAATGTCATTTTCACACCTTAATTTTCTGTCCCTGATTGATTCACCTGCTGAGGGATCTTTAGAGTGATCAGCTTGTTGCACAAATGAGCTGGGCTTACTGTCACATCTGATTAACTTGACAAAATTTTTGCATCCAATCCTTCTTTGTCAGTCTCTCAATTTCCACACCTTTATAACTTCTGTGGTAGCGAGAACAAGGCAATAAGTTGGATATTTGCTTCAAGAAGTGTACCAATAATATAGATGTTTATAGATTTATTACTTGATGTACATGAACTATAACATCTTAGTATTTTCTTACCTTGCTTCAGGTTCATCTAATGTATCCAAGTTCTCACAGAGTGTAGCAATAATACTTTCATATTTATTAGGATATTTACGGAATATATCCTACAACACAAACAGGTTATTATATATCTTAAAAATTTAAAAATTTCAGTACTCAGATGTAATATCGTCAATGGGTAGGGCAAGAAGTTTTATATGGGAGTTGATCTCGACTTATTTTTGCAATGGTAACATCATAACAAAGTGAATTGTTCCTCGAACTATAGGTGCTCGCTAACCTGAAGGTCCAGGGTTCAATCCGGGCATAGGACGAGATAATACCTTCAGATTTTTCAACCCGGTTTCCCCCTGTCAGTGATGCAGGTTGGAGGGGCTGACAAAGTGTCTAGTTGTTCGGATGGGACAATAAACCGAGACCCTGTTAAAGATCCCTCGACAGTTGGAAATCGAAAAAGAGCAGGCTAATGCCGCTGTCCAGGCAAAATCTCCCTCATGGCATCCTGCATGGCGTTGCCCATCTTCATTAGCCCACAAGGTGCAGAAAAGTAGGACGTAAAACTCCATTCATTTCATTTTCGAATTATAGGAAGCATTCACATTAGAGGTTCTCTTTAACCTTTTTAACACTAGCATTCATCCTTACCAGCTATTACAATGTGAATCGACATAAAACTAATGTCATATGCTTATATAGTGATATAATATGGCATTCAGTGTTTTATTTTATTTACACTCAGTGTTCAAACGTTTTAAGAATTTCGGAGGAGATGGTTTTTACTATGTTTATGATGCAGATATATAAATCTGAAATTACTCACCTTAATAACAACAATAGCCTCTTGTACAACATAGTTAACTTTAGTTTGAATTAGATCTAATAATGTACTGACACATCTCTCAGCAGCTTGTTCTACTTTAATAGCACATCTACCTATAGCTCGTACTGATTTACGTACAAAATCTACATCCACTTCTGTAGCATACCTATAGTAGACAAATTGACAAATTAGTTACAAATGACAGCAGTATAGCAATTAAATTTCTTAATTTTAGTTGTGTTAATGCATTAACAATAGTTTAGCTTGCTATGCAAAGCACTTTATAGTTACAAATACATCTTTTAGTTACTAAATTAACTTGGGCCAGACCTCATTGCTATTATAAACTATATGATCATTTGTAATAAAGCCAGTTCAGAACTATATATGTGCGAATGCGTAACACAACATCGTTTTACTACGGCAGTCTATGGCTAGGAATGGAAAAGGATATAATATAAAGGGTAACTACATTCATATTAAGAAAGTTGTCCAAAGCAAGTCTGACAATTGAAAATGTAGTAAACCCTTTAAGTATGAAATCTTTTTCCATAGACTGCCATGGTAAATCAACGCTGTTTATCCTGACAGGTGGAAGTAGGGAATTTTTTATTCTAATAGTTAATTTATTTCTAAATTTCAAATTTATTTTTCATGAAACTATACAGTGATATAACACAAACACAGCAATACTTACTCTTTTAATTCAGCTAATACTTGTGCTATATTAGATTGATTGGTTAATCTAATCATTATATCTAGTTTCTCTAGCTTCACATAGATAGGATCATTATACTTGACAAAAAATACTTTCATTTCATTCTTCAATATATCAGATCTAAAATACAAATAAATACTATTCTAGAAAAAATCTTAAGAGCAAAGGCTATATATTTGTTTGCTTCAAACTTTACCCAATGTACTTTTGTCTCCAAAACAGCAATTTTTTTTAGCTTAGCTTATCAGTTATAGTGTTAACAGCTCACAAACGAAATTTGAGCCTTCAAATCCATGTGTGTCCAGAATTATCTGCGTTTTCTTCAGACTCAGCAATATACAGAAAAAGACACATACAGAAATAGAAAGTGAAATTTCTAGTTTGAGGTATATCTGAAGGGATAATATGATTTTCTTTCAGTTCTGGTACTTCTGAAGATTATTTACATATATTCAAGACAAAAATCAGGCCCTAAAAATGGTGAAACCATGGCCTTAAAAGGTGACTTACCTTTTTTGAACAATAAGATTGATGTTTCTTAGTGCTACATATTGTATCTCAGGTTCAGCTGATAATAATGTAACTAATGGTGGAGCTAACTTCTTGACTAACATAGTAACATATTCACTGTTAGGTTCTAACATCTCCATATACTTCATTACAACCTAAACATAAAGAAAATTACATTTCATAATAATCTAAATATTAACAGGGTTTTATTGTGTGAGTAGAGCACATTTACAGTTGAATATTTCAATAATGCAAATACAAGAAACTAGAAAAAAAAAATTGCGTCTATGAATTTCCCACTGATATATCAATGATGTACAGAGGAAATTTGAATGAAATCATATTAAATAACTTAAACAAAGGACAGATATCACATGTATTATAATATATAATTTACCTTGATAGCAGACAGTACAACAGCAGCATTAGCATGGGCTAATCTTGGTGTTACTCTTTCACTAATACTGAAAATATAATACACAGTTATTAATCTCTTATACTGTATAAAATAAACAATTTTACTTTGAAGTCAGTAGGCGGATTGCACAATAATGTTCTTTTTGGAATAGCAATCTTAATATGTACCAAGTTGTACAGGTTAAGGCCAGGTAAAAAATCTGATGAACATCTCAATATAAGAGCTGGGCATTATGTATCATTAAAACCTGAACACATACCTTTGTGCTTCTTTATCATCTTTAGGTGTATAGTTTGATATGGAATCTAATATAAATACTTGTCCCCATCTGAAATTATATCATCATATTCTGTTATATTGTCCAGAAATCCAACTTGATAAAGTAAGGATAGCTTGTTTTCACAATGTGACAACTCCAATGGCAGCCTTGGTAATACAGAATGCAGCAATTTGATTGGATTGTACACCAGTGAATACAGTCAATCAGAATCTTAAAAACTGTAAACATTATACATCAGTGACTGGCCATATTGCCAGAATACAATCCAATCAAATTACTGTATTTACAAACTACAATGATGCAAGAAAGTTGACTATTGCAGTCAAGGTATTAGTATAAAGTTCGTAAAAGATTGACATTGTGAAGATGTCCCAACCAAACAACATTAACAACTACAATATTGGCAATGCTGTATAATATAATAAGATAAGATAATATTTGGAAATAGTAAAAAATATAGTTAATACTTACTCAGTACATTCATTAAGAGCGGTTAATAATTTATTAATAGTAACTGAATTCATCTCTAGTACTTGTTGAGCTGTAGGACTAGTATCTAGTATCTCTGATATGGCTGCTACAGCATTGGCAACAACCTGCAAATTAATCAACATCTTTTAGTTATGATGAAAAGGTCGGTTTTTGAAATTTTAAACTGTCATCAGATCTCATTGGCCTTCAATTTATTATTGAATCTGAAAGAATCTAGACTTTCATGTCAGCCTCTCCGTCAGACAGTCTCACTAATAGGGGGGAAAGGTAGAAAAATATCAAAATATCATTCATATTGCAAGAAACAAGCAGTGATAATTTATATGTGATTGACTAAGTTATGATTTCAAGAATAAAGTTTGCTTAGTAAGCCATTGTAAACTAAATTCTTGTATTCAACTTACCATTGGATTAGAATCCGAAAGCAAATCACGTAAAGCATCTAAAAATCCTTGATCTTCTACCAGTTGAGAGTTTATATCATGCAGCTTGGCAACACATACAGCTGCAGTTTTACGTACATACGGATCTTCATCTTTCAAACATTTACGTAAAGGTTCACATAAATACTCTGTTATTTTATCAACTCTAATACATCCCATTGTACGTACAGCTAGAGCTCTAATTAATGGATTAGCATCCTCACAATCCTACAATAAAAATAAAACATCTGGGTGGTGCTCTATTGGTCAGTTCTGAACGGACTCCGTCGGTTCCAAATGGCACAAAACACATTCAAAATTTTCCATTTTAATCCTTTCTCTACCATTTTTAAATCTGTAAACACCTCCTGCTTTCAGCTTAGGTGGAACATATTCTTAACCCTATTCCAACTTGTTTTATTGAACTTCAGGTTGAGTCCCTGAATGTAAACGTGCAGAACCCACCAATCAAGCGCCCCCTCAGAATAGCTTTGAGATGTCACAAATAACAGAAATACATTGTTCTTTGATATAAGCTTAAGTTTTAGTAAAAAAATTCTGAAACTCATTTTTAAAGCCTAATCTTCAGAACAGCTTACCTTCACAAATGTATTAACGGCCATAATGGCCATATCAGGTTGACTTTTAGCATAATTCATCAAATATAAATAGACCAATTTCTTTAACTCTAAATTATCAGTCTGCATACAGTTAACAACATCAGGAAATAATGCACTGAAAATATTATACCAAATGATAATAATTATCATAAAAAATTAAATAATTAATCTAAAAGCCTAATTGAGTTGACCAGTTAGAAAAAATTGCTGCTCCAATATCAGAGAGGTCATCGGAACATAATTATATCAATTACTACTTGTTTGCATTACATAGATAGCAAATTATAAAGAATATAGCTAGCTGACATCGTCAAAAATAACAGCCAGCTGGTTTCAGGCTCAGTTAGAGATACGTAATGGACATCGGTCAGTTCAGGCTTCAGACTACTTCACTAACCTAACATCTTTACCAACAGTCATAGAAGCTATAACTTTCTTTACTGCTTCCTTCTTCTTCTCTTTCTTATCACTGTTTAATTCAGCTTTTAATTCAAATATTTCACCTACAATTACATGTTTATATAATAATATAATATTCATATCTTATCAAACGCGAGCAAATGAAATGAAAATAAGCAGTGTTTCAGTGTGTTGATAACATCATCTTATGATTTATTCCAATAGATATATTCCTGAGATATATCTATATCATAAGCTAGCTAATTGCAGGTGTGAATTAAACTTGAATGAAAGAAATTCACCAGAGTATCTTCTATAACACCTATAACCAGCTTGTTTTTAATTTATTGATACCGGACAGATACATAGGCTAATATTATGATTTATTATAGATCTAATATGGTTCTTGAAAGAACAAACATAAGCTTACCTTTTTTGGTGGTGGTAAAATATTTTGAGTCCGTCATAGTGCCGTGACCTGTTCAAGGAATCTGAAATAAAATGGTCTAGTTTGAAAATGACAGAGAAGCAAAAGGTGGAGGGAAGGGGGGTGTGTCATCAATATTTTTATTGTATTGACATCTTAAAATCTTAATGAAAGTAATACAGATGCAAGACAGATAAAGGCATAATTGGAGCCTATATAAAGCCTGAACTAGAAACTGTCGTATGCATACGGAACA
Organism: Lottia gigantea; assembly: GCF_000327385.1. Lineage (NCBI taxonomy): Eukaryota > Metazoa > Mollusca > Gastropoda > Lottiidae > Lottia > Lottia gigantea. Next base: position 425,089 of record NW_008706957.1, read on the forward strand.
AACAACTTTAAATCTAAAACAATATGCCAAATTTATTAAAATCATGAAAATTATTTGACCGGAAGTAGAATTATAATTATGGCGACAGAGGGAGGATCTACACCTCAGCACTTTAGAATGATGTCGCGGAAATATTTCTTTATCAAATAGATAAATATGAACAAATTTATCATCTAGAAAGATTTAATAACAATTTGAAAGGAAAACGGCAATGATTGTTGAGATTTCGAGATAGGATGGTACCGATTAAATTACTTACCAGAAACGTCAACAACAAACCGGTCGACCTTGACCTTGTTAATAACCTTTGCACTCGCCTTGCTTGTGGTGACACAGTGCTGCACTTGAATATCTGAGCAGCCAATATTGTAATTAAACCTTTATTTTGACATGGTGACGAATGACAATCCTTTAGATAGGTGCAAGCTGCATTAATTTTCTGTGATAAACAAAAAAATTTATGAAAATTGTTTCATAGTAGTGCAAATTTAAGATTGTTTCTTAATTGTGATGCTCTACTTTCACTTTATTCTAAGGTAACGGCAATTTGGATTAAACACTACTCAGTACTGTGTGTTCTATCTAGGTTTCTATTTCTAATAGACAGACAGACTGACATCGAAAGATCCAGTTACATATTAGGGCCATGGCTGCCTCCCCATCTATCCTGAATAGGTCTTTTTTGGAAGTAAAAATTAAGCTCTCTAAATGTTCAATATCTACTTCAGGCCATCTGAAATCCATTGGCTTCAAGGTGCTTTGGCACTTCAAGCCTTGCTTGAGATACATCTCTCATTTCTGGCCCCCACCTCAGGCATTTTCTGGAAAAAGCATCCAGCTGTGTGCTACGTAAAACTATATTCTTATCATTTCATCTGATAGATTATAATAAAAAGTTTAATTGATGACAAGAAGAAGGCTATAAAGTAATTATTTTTTCAAGTTGTAAAGTGTCTTAATTATGGCTCAACATGGTGCGCACCTCACATCTGTTGAAGCAGACAGACCAACTATATTTGAAGTTTTGGCTCAAGAAAGTTTGAGTACAACTATACGACCAGCTGCAAAGCATGCTATAAAGGTATTTACACCACATGATTTTAATCAAAGTGTTTTATATCTTAACTTTTAATTATAAACACTAACTAACCCATCCTATTGACTAAGCATGGTGTTGGGAATGTTAGGTTGTAACATTGCGGTTAAGCAATGTTACGAAAGCACAGGCACAGGCATGTAGTGTTGGGGTGATGCAAGAATAGTATTCCCATAAAAAGCACAGGCCTAGGTCATGAAGTTAGAAATATAATTAAATTTAATTCAGTTAGTAAATAAAAAAAAAAAAATCTGGCATCACCGACTTATAATCTTATAAACATTCTGTATACAAAAAGCTTCTACTCTTATAAGTCAAAAAGTGTAACCTCATATATAACTTAATACTTGGTGACATCACAGATCCTATTCTTGATGAAACCATTCTGACAATTTATTAAAATTTAAGCCATGTTAGATGTTTCCGTGATTTTCGAAGCTCGTTCATAAGGATATTCAACCAACCTAGTGCTCTGGTAAATAAAAGAATTATTGACTATAGGGAACATCTTGAAAAAAAGGAAACATTTAAACATGTAAATCAGATTACAAATCAAGTAGTCCAAGCTGGAAAATAAGAAAACCAACATAGGATATCCTTGAAAATACTTAGCATGTTTCTATGTTTAGGTTTTAGCTGAGAATAGACCTGATAGATTTGGATGGATGTTACAATATTTTGATGAAGTTTACACAGTTTTAGATTTTATTGTTCAAAATCATTATCTTAATAAATATGGTAAGTAGAGTAAACTACAGCGGAAAAATGATACTTAACAGACGGCCCTATCAACCTTGACCCCATCTCCATACATCTTCACAATGTCAATGTCTTCATCTTATACCTTGACTTCATTAATCACCGTTTGTATCATAGAAATTTATAAACACAGTGATTTGATTCCATTGTGTGCTGACAATTGTCTTCAGAGGACAATATACGTTCTTATTTGAATGGTTTGTGATTCCTTGTTTTCTCTTGTAGGTGGTTCTTTTGCTGAAAATTTTTATGATTTAAGAAGGATTGTATCATCAACAAAATCTCCATTTCTTCCTAGAAATTTAAAATGGAAATCTTTAATATGTTTGGTAAGTGTTTAATCCTTTTGCTTTGGTTGATGAAGTCTATTTGGAATACATGTAATTCTTTTTTCTAGTTAGTCCAAGCTGAAATAACTTAATCTGACAATCTGATTGTTCAAAAAATTAGGTGCTTGAATTCATGAAAATTTGATAATAATAAAACTCTTTATTTTGACAGAATTAGGCCCAATACACAAGGACATGGTCCTGTCTAACATTCAACCCATGGGGACAAAATAATGAAGGAATGAAAAACAAATACACAATACCCCCATGGACAAATAAAAAAAACTAGAGAAATGTGTCCTGTACCTTATGTGAAAGGTTTAACTGAAAAAACACTTGCAGTGTATCTTTAAAACACCAAAACTATTAAAATGTTTACATAACATGGTTTCATGGTTTTATTTTAGGTTATATTACCATACTTAAAGTTAAAAGTGGACAAGTTATTTGAAGATATTCGACATAGATCACATTATGTAGGGTCTGCTAAGGTAAGAGATAATATGGCAAAAGAGCTAAAAAAAAATTAATTAAGTGTTTTAGCTATATAATTAGCAATTTTTGCAATTGTGATAGTCATTTCTATAATTAGATGCCCAACAGATATCTGATGGAAATTGGAATGATGCCCATATAAAAAGTCAGAAATGGCTCTGATACGCATAAAAAAGGCTACAAAACTTTTTTACAATTCCTTTGTCCACCATTTGTCATGAAACATAATGAAAGTTTCTTTTTCACATGCCTTTAGAAGTGGTCACTAGTAGATAGTCTAGTCTACCTTTTCCTTTTTTAACAGACTATAAAAGATGGTATAACTAAAGCATTCCTTGGTGTTTATCCCTATATTAACATGATATGGGAAGGAACTAACCTATGGTATCAACTAGCCTATATGTTTGGTAAATCTAACTATCATAGTTGGTTGCTAAGGTACTCTGGTACAGAACTTTCTAGAATTAGTGAAGATGATTTATGGATTCCTTCTCCTCAAACACCAGTTACTTCATGGGCAGATAAAAGGTATTTTTCAAGAAAAGCTTTATTACATTTCTTAAAAAAGTAGTTTTGGTCAATCTATGAATTTTTGTGTCCAAAAAATATAAAACTATTGAATTAAGATTTGTGATCATTGTTTTAAATGGTAAAATGGTTTTGATGACAATTGGGCATAAGAATATGCAGATTTAGTGTTATTATTTGCAGAGAAAAATGAAAACAATACATTTTTGACCAGTTTGACCAGATCATGAATGCTGTTGAAAAATAAGAATCCATTTATGAATTTATGTCCCAATAAATATATTTCAATGAAATTTGGTACCTTGGAAATAAATAAGTTTAAGATGACATCAAACTCTATCTTGACCCTCAAATGTACTTGATGTTTGATCAAAAATGTCTGTACAATTCAGCCACCAAAAGAAACATTCAACCTGGACTGTTGAAGAACTGTTTCTGATTTATTTGACCTTTTTATAGCTTTCAGAAGAAGATAATTTCTATCTGTAGTAAACTGTTTAAATGGACTGCTGTTAGTCTATCTACTGGTGTGTCTGTGGCTGTATTTTTTCTCCAGTTTTTAGACTGGTGGTATCAACGTGAAGACAAAGCTGTATCATTAACATCTTTACCTATTCCAGATCCACCTCAGGTACTTTTCTTCTCTCTGTAATTCCTTTGAGTCCAAGATATTCTGACAACTGTGGCCTTATCCAGTTCCTCAGACGACCAAAAATCTCCTTAGAATTGGGTAAGAATGAACTCTCTTGAAAACTGACATTTGATGTCTGGCCGGAGGAATTGGGTTGGGCTAGAGTTCACAAGAATGGTAATGGAGATCACACATTGTGTCTCAGGATCTAAAATCTACAAAATAGATAATGATTTGGATTTTGTGACCCTTGATCTGTTTTGCTGAATAGAAACATGCTGAGAAAAAAGAAATTAAAAACCGCTTTGTCACCTTGTTAGGGAAATCACCATAAAATGTATTTAGTGATATTTATGAATATCATTTTTTTCTTCAGGATGGTAATGAAGAGTTATCAGCTCCTGTTTGTCCAATTTGTAATCAAAAAAGACAAAATGAAACAGCATTATCTGTTTCTGGGTAAGATTTTACACATTATAATGTGCTCATATATTGTCATCTCCCCTGCCTGTTCACAATTGGCATGTGAACACAATAGAGGTGACAGTTTTTATCTGATTGTAATGAAATTTGGTGTTATCATTTTTTCAAAATTGGCATATAACTCAAACAGTTTTCTAGTTTTTCACCTAGGTGAAAATTAATGTTTTTAATTCAAAATTCAAAGTGAAATATGTCGTATGTGAGCCACTGTAGCTATCTTATATTTTGTTATCTCTTTCAGATATGTATTTTTTTATCTCTTTCAGATATGTATTTTGTTATCTCTTTCAGATATGTATTTGGTTATCTATTTTAGATATGTATTTTGTTATTTCAGATACGTATTTTGTTATCTATTTCAGATATGTATTTTGTTATCTATTTCAGATATGTATTTTTTTTTATCTATTTCAGATATGTATTTTGTTATCTATTTCAGATATGTATGTTGTTATCTCTTTCAGATATGTATTTTGTTATCTATTTCAGATATGTATTTTGTTATCTATTTCAGATATGTATTTTGTTATCTCTTTCAGATATGTATTTGGTTATCTATTTCATATATGTATTTTGTTATTTCAGATATGTATTTTGTTATTTCAGATATGTATTTTGTTATCGCTTTCAGATATGTATTTTGTTATCTTTCAAAATGTATTTTGTTATCTATTTCAGATATGTATTTTGTTATTTCTTTCAGATATGTATTTTGTTATCTCTTTCAGATATGTATTTGGTTATCTATTTCAGATATGTATTTTGTTATTTCAGATATGTATTATGTTATCTATTTCAGATATGTATTTTGTTATCTATTTCAGATATGTATTTTGTTATCTATTTCAGATATGTATTTTATGTATTTTGTTATCTATTTCAGACATGTATTTTGTTATCGGTGTATATATAGTTATATCAATCAACATGGAAGTTGTCCTGTATCCAGTTATCCAGCTACATTAGATCATTTAATTAAATTGTATCCACCTGATACTTAGTGTTATTAAAATTCTTAATGTTATCATATTCTCTGTCTTATCTTCATATATTTATATGTTAAATATAACTAAAAGAATTATGTTTCACATTCATCATTTGATTAATGTTATACCAATAACCTTAAAATAGGGGAGGGGTGTATGACCTCCCTAGAAATTTGGCTGGCCCAGCGTTTGCCCCCCAGTTTCAAAGTATTGAATTCTTAAATGCTTGGTGCTATTGGTCCCCCTTGACAATTATTGGGCCCCCACTCGGCCCAGCTACCAAATGCTTTATAGAAACGTCACTTGCTGGAAGATCTTTGGTTTGACCAATGATGATTTTCTTGGTAGTTTAAAACTGAGCATGGGGGACTATTTGCAATTAGTTTTGATCGAATTTAACATATATTGCAGGTATAGGCTTTATTTTTAAAAGCCTTAAATTATTTTGGTTTCTAGAAAATCCCATTCTATAAAACCCTAAGATTCGGATGTTAGGTCCATGGGAAATTTTGGGAGGGGGCTCTGTATGCAATGAAAAGTTAACAACAATCAGTTATTGTTTTGATCGATTGACAATCAAGAAGTTGACATGTTAATGATGAATGATATGAAACATAAGAGGACCGAGCTTGGCCTTGTTAGAAAGTTATACTTGATTATCCGGGTAGAAAGATAAGGAAGTTTTTCTATGTTATTTTTAGTAATGAGTCATTGATCGTGACTACGCCATTTCAAGCGATAAAAGCGACAGGTATCCAGGTGTAAATAAAGGTTTTGAGTTTATATATAGATATAAATATTTTTAATAAAGATGGCTGCTTAAAAGGTTCCTTTGAATTACCTAAACCTGAAATTGGAATGTCATGGTGAATAAAAGGTAAGTTGAGGACAAGGCGTATATTTTAAATACCAATTCCCATCCTCAGGTAATGATATCGGCTACCTGGACAGTTAATAGGTCAATTGCGCAAGGTTTGACCTAATCTCTACAATCTGCTCTCAATGCCCTTTTTGGGTTCGTATTGAAATTTCACCAGCGATTGTAAGGCAGTTGCTTATTGGACAATTGCTCATTAAAGAATCGAGAAAAAGGACAATCTGACCACAATTTTTTAACACCATTCTATTTTTTCATAATATTCAGTTTTCAGGACCTATGACTTCTTTTCACAAATGATGGCTTATTAAAGAATGGGGATCACACTTTGAAAACATTTACACAAAATGCAAGAGCTAAAGTTTTATTCTGACTTGCCTGGGCCCACCTCCCTTAGGCTCCGGGGTAAGGAGGAGGCTGCAGCTATCCTTCTGTGTGAATTCTGTTTAATAGTCTGCCCAAGGATCAGGCAGTGGTTCCCACATTAAATCTTCAGAACCAGCCAATAAAAGGTCATTAAAAATATAATGATCTCTATCAATTTGAATTAGAAAAGTCATGGTGATCTATATTATTAATGATCCCCTGTTAAAAGAGTCATTAAACATTGGAAATGTGCTTTGGGGTGAGCAACTGTCTGTTGAGTAACTGTCTGTTGAGCAACTGTCTTGCTCTGAAAATAATGTACCGATATTCACTCTTATAACAATGATTAATAGGGCATAATGGTGAGAGAGAGAGAGTGAGTGGTGGAAATCTGGTTAGTTTTTCAAAAAAATTTTCTTGGGAGACCCCTTTCAGACGCTCCATGAGATGCTCAAGACTATGACCCCCCATCCCATTTTGAATTCCAGCCTCAACAGTTGCCTCCTATTGAGTCAATCTGCGCCCTATGTGTACCCCCAATTTCTGCAGCTACTGTTTACTGGTGCACAATCAGAACATGGAGACACTTTATACATGTCAGCCCCTATATCTCTGACAGGAGAAAACCAGGTTGACAAATTCTTAAGTTATAGTTTCAAACAAATTGTTTAAAAAAGTTCAAATCTGATTAATGTGCAATAACATACTGTTTTGAGACAAGATAATATTTTTTATTAGGATAGAACATCTTATCTTAGAATGTGGTTTACACAATCACCAACTACAATTTTTCAAGTGTACTTCAGTTATACGTATTTCAGAGATGGTTGATTAAATGGTTTTTAAAATGGAGGTTTTAGATTATATTTTTCTTCTCTCCTTACTAAGCAGTGGTGAGTTTGTATGATGTACATTTATTTCTTTTTAATTATATGGCTGTATTGGTATTTGTCCAATACCATAGTCTTCTGTGAAAATGTAGACTGGTATGTCTTTTCTATTACAAGCATGTATTTGTGTGCAGCAGTGTCTCAGTGAGTGACTCTTGCTCACTAATCGGAGGGTCCAAGGTTCAATCCTACCATAGGTCTTGATATACCTTAGGATGTTGAAACTCTGTTTAAAGCTGGGACTTAGATCACTGGTGTTTCTAAAAGGGGGGTGACCCTGAAAAATTAGATTTGCCCGCCGTTCTCTCCCCCCAGTTTCAAATTTCTTCATTGACTTCTGCAATGCCTGGTGATGTAAGTATCACTCAATAAATATGTGACCCACACCTGCTTCCTCCACCTAAATATTGATGGGATTGTAATGAGGTTTTCTAAATTTTTTATGTGTAACCGTGACACTGATAGCATCAATTTGCACCATTCCAATTTTTTTCTTTTTGTACATTGCATGTCTCAATCTGTTTCAGAAAAGTAGGGCATAAAACTCCTATTTATTTTCAGATTTTATTCAATTCATTATTTTATACTTGTTATGTTTTTGCAGGGTCTGGTGAAAACATAATATATTGTTCAGAAAGAAGAACTATACCAACAGAAAGTACTGTTCAACTTGCTTTACGTTATCGCTCAATAGGAATTGTAAAGTAATGTATAGTAATTCATCTGATAGACTTCTAATATAGAAACTAATAGCACTCACATATATCTACATAGCATTGCATTGCATTTTACTGTTGCTGTGTCATAGAAGCCATTTTGTAAGGAAACAATGTTCATGTACCAAATTAATCACGACTGCTTTGCCAAGTCACTGATTTTGCCGTTTAAACCAATGTGCTTTCATTTAAGATGACAATCATTGCTAAAGTATAATGATGTTAGTAATCAGAAAAGTAGACACCATTGTTCACAGCGAGATGTTCAACCAAGTGTGACATGCTATAGACAGGCCCATAGCTAGAGGGGAACCCCCCTGAAAAATTTAGATGACTTAAATGACTTGTTGAGTCACTATAGTTGAGCCCCCTAGCTACGGACCTGGCTATAGATATTATAAAACTTTTTATGCTGGGATTCATAAAGTTTCAAAGCTAAGTCAAATATATTTTGACGTTATGATTATAGAGATATTATATATTTTTTTTCCCCAAACATTTTTTCGACAGAGAATTTTAAAAAGGCTGCTTTTTCAATGTACAGTCTATAGAGCTCATTTTTGGGGAAATCATGAGGTCAAGATATTATAGTCTTAGTTTTTATACGTCTACATGGAAATGTGTACGTATATTGCCATCAACCCTGTCCGTCCGTTCACAGTTTTTGTAGGCACGATAGAGGCTAAAGTTTTTATACTATCTAGATGAAACTTGGTATGTATGTATATATTGATGAGATCTCAGTTAAGTTCGATATTGTTAGAAATGGCTGAACGGTTTCAGTGTTATTGCCCTTGACTTAGTAAACCTAGATGAAACTAGGTATGCATGTATACGTTGATGAGATCTCAGTCGAGTTCATAATTGGTAACAATTGGATGAAGGTTATCGGAGTTATTGCCCTTGACTTAATAAAAACTTTTCAAATTCAGCTCGCAGGCACTCTAGAGACTACAGTTTTTATCTAATCTTGATGAAACTAGATGCATGTACATATGTATTATTAATGAGATCTCGGTCAAGTTATAAATTGGTAATAATCGGATGAACGGTTTAGATGATTTTAAGATTATTTGAAAATTCATTATTTAGCCACAAAAGATTTTGTTATCATTCTGACAGCTGGTAGTGGGCGTATGTTAACTTGCCTGGCAAACTATTTTTAAACTTTGTGTATTATTCTTTACATGTAAAATGTTGACGTTTTTCTGAGCCAACTCATACATTAGTTTGGTATTTTTGGGTAAAAAAGAATTTTGTTATTTACATTTTAGTTATATATGTTTTTGGAAAGTCAATTTTGGTGATAGTAACCAGGAAATCCGTATAGATTTTAATGAATTTCGTTTGAATGGTACATATAATTGTTTATATGAATATTTAGAATTCGACTTTCCAAGTAAGACTTTATATTATCAAAGTATTCTAGGGGTATTGACCATGCAACGGTTGTTTGAAGGCTGACACATGGCTGACTTTCTGAAATATTAGCTGTTGCATCATCATAAAATGAGATTGATTTGAACCCATGGCGCCTAATTGTGTTGCAGAGAATAATCTAACATGCTACCCACAGAGCTATTACACTATCAAAGAGAGTGTTCTAGTCTAGCAATTGAAGGAAATATTGACATTTAAAGGGATGGTAAAGAGGTTATCTAAATTTTGTATGTGTATAGGGGATTCTGATAGTATTAATTTGCATCATTCCAATTTTCAATCAGGCCTTGATCGTTCCTGCAATTTCTCTCTCTCCATTGACACTAATGTAAAAAACAGAATTGACTTCATGGTAATGAAATTAATGTTTTGTTTGCCACTGGAAGAAAGATTTGAGTTAAAATTTCTGTTTAAGGAAGCTGAAACACACCCTGTCTTTAAGATTAATTGCTAAAAAAATTTTAAATTAGTAAAAATGACCACAGATTGCAACTAAATTGTAATGGGCACGTGACTAAGCCATTTTGAACATATCCAAAATAAATGTTGGGACTTGGCGAATATTGATGACAATGCCCAATTGCACGATGTCTCAATTTTCCATCCCAGTCGCAGCGCAGTAAGAATGATTATCTCGTGGTGTGATAGGGGCTATTAAGAATACCATAGTTTATTCTCTTTATGTTTTTTGCTGTATTATGTGCTCTCTGTTTCTTATGTCCATTTGAGATGAAATTCATTTGAATTTTTTTCAGACCATAAAGAGAAAAATATGAAATTTTGTGGAACATCTTATCCTAAAGAGTTACAATTAACAAGTGTTAAGGATGATTATTTTCAAATTATTCATTACACATTAATTCATTATTATGTACATCTTAATATTACGGTCAAAAAAGGTAAATATTTTTATTATTAACAAACAATCTTAGTAAAATATTAACATCTCAAATTATTGACTAGGTCTGCTTATGCCAGTCATGATTGATAGACCATCTGAAATGTTTGATCAATAAGCCAATTCTTATGGATATTTAGATATTCTTCAACAGAAAATATCAACAACTAATGAATTATGGCAAAACTAAGGAAGACGAGAAAAAACCATAAGTTGCTTTAGGTAAAATTTTTGAAATTATTGAACTGATATTACTTTTTACAGATCTAATAATGGCATCCAAAGTATCGGAATTAACTGTTGGTGATAAACCAATGTACATCTATTCACCAGGATATCCTGGTACATATTACAAGTAAGTTACACGGACAGATTCAGCTTTTTGGGGGGTTGCTTTAGTATTGAATATATATAAATAGTCTTCAGAAGTACTAGAAATGTAAGAACATCGCAAAATTCCTTTAAAAATACTTAAAACTAGGAATTTTACTCACTGTTTCTATATATGTCTTTTCTATATATCATAGAGTATCTTTAAATGAAGAGTCATCATTTTAACATTCACACACGGATATTTCTAGACAAACATGGATTTTAAGGATCAAATCTCATCACTTTAAAATACTCTGTGATATATAGAAAATACAATTATAGAAAAAGTGAGTAAAATTCCTAGTTTGAAGTATTTTTAAAAGAATTTTGCGATTTTCTTACATTTCTAGTACTTCTGAAGACTTTTTACATTTATTCAGGACTAAAATCCCCCCTCCCCCCCAAAACACAAATTAGCACAACTGTCCCTTTAAATGGGATTTAGTCACAATTCCTGTTAAAACTGGTATACACTTTCAATTACTCAAAATAATTATGTGTTTCTGATATTTTTGTTATTTCTGGCTGTCCTTTGTTATAATCAGTAATTAGCACTATTAGTACATATTTATGTTAGGTTAGGTTATGTTAGGTTATGTTAGGTTAGGTTAGGTTAGGTTAGGTTAGGTTAGGTTAGGTTAGGTTAGGTTAGGTTAGGTTAGGTTATTTCAGGATAGATTGACATCATAAGCTTATTTTGTGTTTTTAGGTACTCCAATATAACATGGCAATTAACTGCCAAGGACACCACCAGCAGAATTATGTTTGAATTTCTATGGTTAAAGATGGAGAAAGATTGTATTTTTGATTTTATAGTAATAACAGGAGGTGAGAATAATGAATGTCATTTAAAATATTTGATATTATATGATATCATATGATATTTTTCCATCCTGATAAGGATTGTTTATCCAAAACAGGTGCTGATATTGTTGATATATATTTCTGTTGTAGATAAAACTAATTACCGTACCTGTGGTTATAAATCGAGGTTTTTGGTAGCAGCCAATGATTCCCATGTCAGAATGACTTTTGAAAGTGATGGTTTTGCAGAATATGAAGGTTTTGTAGTAAAATATTATACAGTACCTTATCCAGGTGAGTAAATTTTGTATGGGTATCAGGGACACTGTTAGCATCATTTTGCACCATTCAAATTTTCAATCACTGTGGTTCTTCAATTCATCTAAAATTAAGTATTTGATGACATCACTAATCACAAAATATGCTAGTATCACGTAAGGCCCTTCACGATTAGTGACATCATCACTTACGTTATCTTATTGAGTCAACAATTGATTGACTTTTTATTTTGAATGTTCCTTGATGATGTCATGTGTATTCAGTAGACTCAATCATCCTGTCCCACTTCGTCTATGCACAGCTGCAATGGAAGTTGTCTTGGTGTTAAAGACTATATCAACAAGACGTTTAACTTTCTGATACCCCAAATGTCAGTGAGAAGATAAGCTTGTGAACAAAATAAATAAAAAGTTAAAATTCTAAAAACTATTTGAAAGAAGTATAGGATTTTCGTACACTTTTAGTAGTTCTGAAGACTATTTACTTAATTATTTTCAAGGCTCAAGTCAACTACCAAAATGCAGCACATGTCCCTTTTAGTCATTATAAGTTTTATTTTTGGTTTTTGTTTAGAATATAAAGAAAGCTGTGTAAGAGAAGGTTTAAAACTGACAGCTATTCCTTACCAACCTCAGATGTTAACAGTTATAAAAACAAAGTAAGCATTTTGTCACTCAGAATTAATACAAGTCTACAATTAGGGCTGAGCGATATTGGTTCAAGTGGAAATCAAGATTAAGCATTGATATATCACATGATATGGATTGCCTATATATAACGTTATTTCTGAAGTCTGGTTTTTGGAACAATATCTTGTGGTTTTTTTATCTAATAATATGTAAAAAAAAAACAATGAATATCCCAAATATTCCCTTGTGGCTTTTTTGTTACATGTGCTCTCCACTTCTAAATGTTTTCCAAATTTTATTTTCCTTTAAATGGTTGTCCAGTTGGTTGGGAGTTGTCAATAGTGTGACTTTGTTCGGGAACCAGTTAAACTCAGTGCATTCAGCAAAAAGGCTGGTTCAAAGCAAACTCAGAGCCAGCTTTACTTTACAATTCTCAGTGAAAACACGATTTATAACTGTTATGGAGAGGTGTTGTTAGCTGTTTGCTTAGGTAGACCTAGTGTGCATCAGAATCTGACCATAGAACCATGCAGTATTTCCGAAAGTAATCTGTTTGTTATCTGATGGGTTAATACAATTTAAAATTAATTTTAGTGATTTACTAATGTGAAGAAAATTCTCAGTTGTTAAGACTGTTACTATGATCTGATTGGTCAATCACTAAAATCAATTTTGAATTTAGATTTATTATCCAATCAGATTACAATATTCCAAAAATCTAAGTTTATTGTCTTAGTTAAGTTTTTGTGAATAAGATCCTGATTTGCTGGGTCCCTGCCAGTAGTAAGAAAGCACAATAACTGTTTATTTTAGTCAAAAAGATTGTAGTTGGAATATAGAACCAGACGCCAAACATAAAGATCATGTGATAGTATTTGAAGTAATATCATATTATACATCAACATTTAATTGTCATCAAAGATTGTATTTGACTGATAAATTTTCTACCAAACAGGCTGCTGATTATTATCATAAATATCTTCCTTCAGGTATGTTTACTGTTATCAATATCACTTAAAGAGACAGATGCATCATTTGTTTGACCAATCATACAGGACTTTTTTTGAGCGAGACACTGCCATATATAGAAAATACGTCTATAGAAATAGGAAAAGAAATTTCTAGATATTTTTGAAGGAATTATGGGATTTTTTGTACATTTCTAGAACTTTACATATATTCAAGTCTCAAATCCTAAAATTGATACACCTCTCCTTTTAAAGACTCATACTTTTCTTCACCTGCTCCGTCTAATTCCGTTTGGCAACACCATGCAGTTTTCAATGAAGAAAATTATTCCAGAACAGATTTCCAATGGTAGAGGGATCTCTATCATACACAGCCTGTAGCACACAGGGCCTTGATTTATTGTAGGTCTACCATCCACATGACTTATTTTCTATTGTTGTTTTTATTCACAAAGTGATGTATATTTCAGCAAATATAACCAATGTAGGAGGAACTATCTCTAATTGTATTAACAAAGCAGTACAGTATTACCGGTCAATGAGTTCTTCTATTAACATACGACTAGTAGACTCCAGTGAGTCATTCTCTAATGTCATTGGAAACATGACTTTTAGTTATTACAGTTTACCTAGAGGTAAGCCATTTTAATATGAACAATCAGTAGCCTGTTACTTGTTTTCAACCTTTTTCTGTCTTTCACCCCTTTCAGGATCCTTGATGGATTTTTTTTCCCCCCTTCCCCCTATAAATCCTTACTATTACCCCCCTTCCCCTATAAATCCTTACTATTACCCCCCTTTCCCCTATAAATCCTTACTATTACCCCCTATAAATCCTTACCATTAACCCCTACTCCTATAATCCTTACTGTTAACCCCTACCCCTATAAATCCTTACTATTAACCCCTACCCCTATAATCCTTACTGTTAACCCCTACCCCTATAAATCCTTACTATTAACCCCTACCCCTATAATCCTTACTGTTAACCCTACCCCTATAAATCCTTACTATTAACCCCTACCCCTATAAATCCTTACTATTACCCCCC
>NW_008706957.1:439735-443121 GCF_000327385.1 Lottia gigantea
AATCCTTACTATTACCCCCCTTTCCCCTATAAATCCTTACTATTAACCCCTACAATGCCTACCCCTATAAATCCTTACTATTACTCCCTTTCCTCTATAAATCCTTACTATTACCCCCCTTTCCCCTATAAATCCTTACTATTAACCCCTACAATGCCTACCCCTATAAATCCTTACTATTACTCCCTTTCCCCTATAAATCCTTACTATTACTCCCTTTCCCCTATAAATCCTTACTATTACCCGACCTTTCCCCTATAAATCCTTACTATTTTGTGATTTTCTCTTAGGTTTTCCCTGCAATCTTTTTTTATATTTGAGAATATAGCCTGATTGAATAAAATGACATAGATTACAAGAGTCCAAATATTTATACTCTAGAATATGAAGGGCCCCATTAGCACCCAAAATTTGAAAATTAACTCAAGGGTAATTAACAGGGTTCAGTTTAGATTGAAAAATAGTGGCAAATCGAGTTAAATTTTGATTCACACCTCATAGAAATTTGGTAGCAATTCAAAATGTATGATTGATCTTGCCAAGGATGTTAATACCAACATAAAGCTAACTGTCTATAACATAATATGTCTTTATTTCAAGCATTTTCATTAAATAGGTTTTGATAAATCTCATATCTCCAAAAACTTATTCCTCAAACAAAACGAAACAGGCCATTTTACAACCTTTACAATCCCTTTAATGAAATATACATCTCTTGATATCTAATCTACTAGCAACTTTTGAGAGATGCAAATACATTTTCTTTAACAAAGTTTCTTGAATAATTTTCAGATGTATACCGTTATAAGGGAATTCATATTGGATATAGACCTTCATATATATGGTTATTACATCCTAATAGGTAAGATTATTTATTTGGTTGTATCTATGCTGTGCTGTATCTATGCCGTGCTGTGGTGTATCTATGCTGTGCTGTGGTGTATCTATGCTGTATTGTGGTGTTTCTATGCTGTGCTGTGGTGTATCTATGAATCATCAGAAGGGGGCTGAAAAATTATAAAAATTCTTCCTAGACATTTTGTAATCCTGTTCTTGGGATTTTCAAGTATTTCAATTATAACATCACCACCAACAGAAACCTCCATTTTGAAGTGTTTATTCATGTGACACCCCACATGATATTCTTATCCGGATAACTTCTTGTTTGGTTATGCACTGTCAGTTATCTGAATCATATCAAGGGGAAATCCACCTATGGAGGTAGACTTCATTATTAGGATAACTTTTTGTAATAACAAAATAAGTTTATTTACCAGTGCGAAAGCAACTGGAAGTTATTGGGATAGAACTGAATTACTTTTGCCAAAGGGGTATAACTACATTGAAATTGGATACTTTTGGCAATTTATACTGTTATCAGCTGGATTATTTCTACATGAAAATTGACAAACTGCATGTTATATCTCATTCTGCAAAGCGATATGGATATAAGTATCTGAGATTCTATCAACTAGTAAAGAAACTATTTAGCTGACTTTGTTTGTTTTAGGTTATATGTGGGCGATACTGATTATAAGATACTGTTGGAAGCTGTTAATGGATGTATTAAGTTAAAATTATTAGATGAAAGAATGAGATTTTTAAATGATAATATTGGAAACTATATAGAAATCCATGATGGTATGTATTCATATATATTTTATATACCGGTAACCACTATTTTACTCAAGACTTTGAAAACATCAAATCATATATGTATATGTTATATGAAGTGGCAGCTCTAGATGCATATAGAAAATAAACAAAACATGGATGGAGGCAAAAGGAGAGAAAATTTGTTTAGCTTAGCTAATCAGTAATAGTGTTCACAGCTCACCATCCAATTTTGAGTCTTCAAATCCATGTTACTCGTCTTATTTTGAGACTCTGCCATATAGAAGAGCCATATATAGAAATATCAAAAAAAAATTCTGAGTTTGAGATATTTTTGAAGGAACTATTCGTTCATTTCTAGTATTTCTGTAGACTATTTACATATAATAAAGACTCAAATCAACCTCCCAAAATGGCGAATCTGTCCTTTAAATTGAACATGTGTGCCTGGCTCATATTTTTGTTGAACGTGATTCTATTTATAGTATGAAATCTATATTTAAGCCCTTTAATTTCAATATTTCTGCTAGAGGAACTTGCCCCTGACTCCTCAAGAATGGTTGTTTCATGCCTTTGTCATTTTTGTAAAATGCCCCACTGGAATGTTTGCTTACTTTTCCTATATGTCTGTTTTCACATGACTTCCAGCCTCTTGAGACAAGGGATACAAATAGGGTGCAGACTGACTCAATGGGGCCGTCAAGGCTGAATTCAAAAGACAGCAACTTAGTGGAGGTGTCTTGCACCAAGCCTCTCATGGAGCTTCTGGAAGGGTTCTCCCAAGAAATTTTTGAAAAATTAGATCGATTTTTTTGACACATATTTTGGGACAAAAAAGCATAAAAATCATAAGCATAAATTTATTAAAAATAAAGTGGGGGTACAATTGAGGGTGCAAGCCATTTTTCTAGGGGCCCCCTGTACCCCTACTGGCATGGCCACTGTTCTCACAGGTTTTCCATACTCTATCTAAAAGATTTTTGTATAGAGAGTAAATAAAACTATGACAATTTATATATTTAAGGAGACACTGAAAAAGCTCAAGATTTAGTCAATGGTTGTGATGAAAAACGTAATGGCTCTGTTATCTCTGGAACCAAACCCTATATGTTTATTAAAATAAAGGACATAATGAATTCTCATCCACAGGGACCAATGTCAATTCAGCTCTACCCTAAATTACTAGAAATAACATCCACTGGTATGAGGCTTGAATTTTAATATACCCGCAAGAAGATATGATGCTGCTGTCCTCCCTGTCTGTTATACCCATCTGTCCTCCCTGTGTACTATACCCATCTGTCCTCCCTGTCTGTTATACCCATCTGTCCTCCCTGTCAGCTATACCCATCTGTCCTCCCTGTCTGTTATACCCATCTGTCCTCCCTGTCAGTTATACCCATATGTCCTGCCTGTCAGTTATACATATCTGTCCTCCCTGTCAGTTATACCCATCTGTCCTCCGTGTCAGTTATACCCATCTGTCCTCCCTGTCTGTCTAACATTTGGTTTGTTCTATTTATAGAACTATAGGAGCTAGAAACTTCATCTGAGGAGGGGGGACAGGGAGGACCCCTGTCAGTTATACCCATTTGTCCTCCCTGTCAGTTATACCCATCTGTCCTCCCTGTCTGTTATACCCATCTGTCCTCCCTGTCAGTTATACCCATATGTCCTGCCTGTCAGTTATACATATCTGTCCTCCCTGTCAGTTATACCCATCTGTCCTCCGTGTCTATTATACCCATCTGTCCTCCCTGTCGGTCTAACAT
>NW_008706957.1:443171-448440 GCF_000327385.1 Lottia gigantea
AACTGACAGGGAGGACAGATGGGTATAACAGACAGGGAGGACAGATGGGTATAACTGATGGGTATGACATGATTGTATTGGATGATAAAATATTGAACAAGTTCAAACTTGGATAAGATTCGCAGATGGAATTTTAGTCATTGCTCACGCTTCATTTATGAAATTAACATCCAAAGCTTCAATCTGATTAAATATGGAGTTTATGATATTCCCCAAAAAGTTTTAAGAGTTATTGCCCTTGTTGTAGTCAGATGATGCATATTTAGACTGATGAGTTTTGGGGTTTTTTTTTCATAGTACCATACACAATAGAGACTAGAGTTTTCATCTTATTTTGGAAGATTGATAAGATTTTTGACAAGGTTAATGTTGATAAATTGTTTTACCACAAAAAAATGATTCTTTCTTAATTGCCACCATTGGTGTTCGTTACCTTACCTGGCAAGGAAATAGAAATGAAATAAATGGAGTTTTACGTCCTACTTTTCTGCACCAAGTGGCTAATGAAGACGGGCAATGAGGGAAATTTTGCTAGGACAGTGGCATTAGCCTGTTTTTTTTCAATTTCCAACTGTCAAGGGATCTTGACGTCAAGGCCTCAGTTTATTGTCCCATCAGAACGACTAGACGCTTTTTCCATGTCAGCCCCTCTTACCTGCATCACTGACAGGGGAAAAATCCGAAGGTATTATCTCGACCTATTATCTTTCAATAGAGGGATATTGTCAATTTAACATTTTTGATATCAATTTCAGTTAAATGTATCACTTATCAGATTGAAATGCAGTTGGACCTACACCTGCAATTAATTGTTGAGCATTGAAACGCATCACTTTTCTTGAAAAGTTTCCCCATTGCACAAAGCACGGCCTATTGCAATTTTCATTATACAAAGGAACTAACAGTTGTAATATTTTGTATTATTAAATTAGATGAATGTCAAGGCTTCATGCAGAAGATAGAAGTTCCAATATCTCCAGGGTTTGTCAAAATTTACAGTCCCAAATATAGTCGATCAGTTCCTAAGTAAGTTTGTCTTATACTAAAGAAGAATATTTGCAAATTTTTTTTTTAAAGTTAACTGGTGGACAGCCCCTTCGTCAGGAATGAATTTGGACTTGGGCTCAGATTTTGTACTTTGTAATTGTAAAAATTAAAGGCTCTGAGAGTGCATTTCTGCCAATTTCGAGGTGCCAAAAACTTATCAAAATCTATATCTTTTTGATTGCGTACTAAAACTAAGATTTTTAGATCGCCTGAAAATCTGAAGGAGTGGTAGAATTTTGGCTCATATAGTATATATTTTTAATCAGAATTATGACTGGTCTTGATGGGTGGCACTCGATTGGTCAGTTCTGAACAGTTTCAGTCTGTTCTAATTCTGCCCTCAAGGGAACAATACGAAAGCAAAATATGTCACATTCAAAATCTGTGTATGGGTATACTATACTTAGAAAAACCTTAGATTGATCCAACTAAGAGTGGTGCTTTTTCATTGACTTTGATGGAAAAACCAAAACAAAAGCAATAAAACTTTTTTGTTTTAATGAAACTGACACACACTTCATCTTGTATGTTATTTTTGTTTAGGAATTTGTTGTGTCACTATGAAGTATCAGCTTCTGATAAGAATGCTGTTATCTCTATCCAAGGTCGCTCTAATTATAGGAATATAGTGACTTGTACTGATAAAGTATACTTCTATAACTGTAAGTTGTCTAAATTTCACTATCCTGTGCAAAGTGATGGTCGCTTGGAGAATATACAAGAGCTCTGATTGGCTCAAATTGACCAATCAGATTTTCAGAATGATTTAGATTTAAGAATCATAAAATTTTCTTATGACAGGTCAAAAAAAGGCCATAGATTCAATTAAAGCCATAAAAGTTCATTTGGATTTCAGTTTCTGTGATGACAATAGGCAAACAAAAAGTAATTTATTGAAGAATTTAGCAAGATCCTGATGAGGATTTTATAGCTAAAGCATATGTCTACTGCATGATATAATTGTTGTCAATGAAAACATTGTATCATTTACAATTGGGAAATAAGAATTGTCTATTTCATATAAATTTATTTTGTATTTTTCAGCTGGTACCCAATTTTATTCATGGTGTTTTACTCGAGACTTTTCTAAACTAACATCATACAATAAAATAAGATTTACTCTACAAACTGATGATGACTATGATTTTATCACATATTCAATTACAGTAACACAAAACATAACAAAAGGTATATTAATTTTTTATATGCCTACATCTCTCTATGTGGACGTATATTGTCAGCACCCCTGTCCCCTGTCCGTCCGTCAACATTTGCTTGTAAACGCTCCAAAAACTAGATTTTTTGATGGAATCAAATGAAATTCGGTATGTGTATACATATTCATGAAACAAAGGTCCATCGGTTGAGTGCTGTCTGTCAACATTTGCTTGTAAACGCTCTAAAAACTAGATTTTTTTAATGGAATCAAATGAAATTCGGTATGTGTATACATATTCATAAAACGAAGATCAAGTTTGAATTTGAGCTATTTTCGATCGTTAGAACCAGAGTTATTGCCCTTGCCCCAAAATCTTGAATATTTACCATCCGCATGCCGTGGTGGGCGTATATTGCTGTGGTCCACTATCTTTGATTAAAAACTTATAATTCACCATTTATTGTATATACAACCTTTAAAGGCAGCATACAAATACAAACAGTAAAATGTATACAATAAAAAATGTATTCACTGTTAAAATAGTCCACAGTATATTAAATGTAGAATAATATATAGATATTCACTGTTAAAATAGTGCTCAGTATATTAAATCTAGGGGGATA
The DNA here is from genome assembly GCF_000327385.1 of Lottia gigantea. Taxonomy (NCBI): domain Eukaryota; kingdom Metazoa; phylum Mollusca; class Gastropoda; family Lottiidae; genus Lottia; species Lottia gigantea. The sequence continues at coordinate 446,001 of NW_008706957.1, forward strand.
TATATAAATATTCACTGTTAAAATAGTCCACAGTATATTAAATCTAGAGGGATATATATAAATATTCACTGTTAAAATAGTCCACAGTACATTAAATGTAGAATAATATATAGATATTCACTGTTAAAATAGTGCTCAGTATATTAAATCTAGGGGGATATATATAGATATTCACTGTTAAAATAGTCCACAGTATATTAAATCTAGAGGGATATATATAAATATTTACTGTTAAAATAGTCCACAGTATATTAAATGTAGAATAATATATAGATATTCACTGTTAAAATAGTGCTCAGTATATTAAATCTAGGGGGATATATATAAATATTCACTGTTAAAATAGTCCACAGTATATTAAATCTAGAGGGATATATATAAATATTCACTGTTAAAATAGTCCACAGTATATTAAATGTAGAATAATATATAGATATTCACTGTTAAAATAGTGCTCAGTATATTAAATGTAGAGCGATATATATAAATATTCACTGTTAACATAGAGCTCAATATATTAAATGTAGAGCGATATATATAAATATTCATTGTTAACATAGAGCTCAGTATATTAAATGTAGAGTGATTTATAAATATTCACTGTTAAAATAGTCCACAATATATTAAATCTAGAATAATATATAGATATTCAATGTTAAAATAGTGCTCAGTATATTAAATCTAGGGGGATATATATAAATATTCACTGTTAAAATAGTCCACAGTATATTAAATATAGAGCAATATATAAATATCCACTGCTAAAATAGTGCTCGGTATATTAAATGTAGAACAATATATAAATATTCACTGTTAACATAGAGCTCAGTATATTAAATGTAGAGTGATTTATAAATATTCACTGTTAAAATAGTCCACAATATATTAAATCTAGAATAATATATAGATATTCAATGTTAAAATAGTGCTCAGTATATTAAATGTAGAGCAATATATAAATATTCACTGTTAAAATAGTCCACAGTACATTAAATGTAGAGCAATATAAAAATATCCACTGTTAAAATAGTGCTCAGTATATTAAATGTAGAACAATGTATAAATATTCACTGTTAAAATAGTGCTCAGTATATTAAATGTAGAGTGATATATAAATATTCACTGTTAAAATAGTGCACACTATATTTAATTTAAATGTAGAGCAATATAAAAAATATCCACTGTTAAAATAGTGCTCAGTATGTTTAATTTAAATGTAGAGCAATATATATAAATATTCACTGTTAACATAGAGCTCAGTATATTAAATGTAGAGCAATATATAAATATTCACTGTTAAATAGTGCTCAGTATATTAAATGTAGAGCAATATATAAATATTCACTGTTAAAATAGTGCTCAGTATGTTTAATTTAAATGTAGAGCAATATATAAATATTCACTGTTAAAATAGTGCTCGGTATATTAAATATAGAGCAATATATAAATATTCACTGTTAAAATAGTGCTCAGTATATTAAATGTAGAGCAATATATAAATATTCACTGTTAAAATAGTCCACAGTATATTAAATGTAGAGCAATATATAAATATTCACTGTTAAAATAGTGCTCAGTATGTTTAATTTAAATGTAGAGCAATATATAAATATTCACTGTTAAAATAGTGCTCGTTATATTAAATATAGAGCAATATATAAATATTCACTGTTAAAATAGTGCTCAGTATATTAAATGTAGAGCAATATATAAATATTCACTGTTAAAATAGTCCACAGTATATTAAATGTAGAGCAATATATAAATATTCACTGTTAGAATAGTGCTCAGTATGTTTAATTTAAATGTAGAGCAATATATAAATATTCACTGTTAAAATAGTGCTCGGTATATTAAATATAGAGCAATATATAAATATTCACTGTTAAAATAGTCCACAGTATATTAAATGTAGAGCAATATATAAATATTCACTGTTAAAATAGTGCTCAGTATGTTTAATTTAAATGTAGAGCAATATATAGATATTCACTGTTAAAATAGTGCTCAGTATGTTTAATTTAAATGTAGAGCAATATATGAATATTCACTGTTAAAATAGTCCACAGTATATTAAATATAGAGCAATATATAAATATTCACTGTTAAAATAGTCCACAGTATATTAAATGTAGAGCAATATATAAATATTCACTGTTAAAATAGTCCACAGTATATTAAATGTAGAGCAATATATAAATATTCACTGTTAAAATAGTCCACAGTATATTAAATGTAGAGCAATATATAAATATTCACTGTTAAAATAGTCCACAGTATATTAAATGTAGAGCAATATATAAAAATTCACTGTTAAAATAGTGCTCAGTATATTAAATGTAGAGCAATATATAAATATTCACTGTTAAAATAGTGCTCAGTATATTAAATGTAGAGCAATATATAAATATTCACTGTTAAAATAGTGCTCAGTATATAA
>NW_008706957.1:448490-449203 GCF_000327385.1 Lottia gigantea
TGATGGGTATGACATGATTGTATTGGATGATAAAATATTGAACAAGTTCAAACTTGGATAAGATTCGCAGATGGAATTTTAGTCATTGCTCACGCTTCATTTATGAAATTAACATCCAAAGCTTCAATCTGATTAAATATGGAGTTTATGATATTCCCCAAAAAGTTTTAAGAGTTATTGCCCTTGTTGTAGTCAAATGATGCATATTTAGACTGATGAGTTTTGGGGTTTTTTTTTCATAGTACCATACACAATAGAGACTAGAGTTTTCATCTTATTTTGGAAGATTGATAAGATTTTTGACAAGGTTAATGTTGATAAATTGTTTTACCACAAAAAAATGATTCTTTCTTAATTGCCACCATTGGTGTTCGTTACCTTACCTGGCAAGGAAATAGAAATGAAATAAACGTCCTACTTTTCTGCACCAAGTGGCTAATGAAGACGGGCAATGAGGGAAATTTTGCTAGGACAGTGGCATTAGCCTGTTTTTTTTCAATTTCCAACTGTCAAGGGATCTTGACGTCAAGGCCTCAGTTTATTGTCCCATCAGAACGACTAGACGCTTTTTCCATGTCAGCCCCTCTTACCTGCATCACTGACAGGGGAAAATCCGAAGGTATTATCTCGACCTATTATCTTTCAATAGAGGGATATTGTCAATTTAACATTTTTGATATCAATTTCAGTTAAATGTATCACTTATCAGATTG
>NW_008706957.1:453664-472130 GCF_000327385.1 Lottia gigantea
CACTGTTAAATAGTGCTCAGTATATTAAATGTAGAGCAATATATAAATATTCACTGTTAAAATAGTGCTCAGTATGTTTAATTTAAATGTAGAGCAATATATAAATATTCACTGTTAAAATAGTGCTCGGTATATTAAATATAGAGCAATATATAAATATTCACTGTTAAAATAGTGCTCAGTATATTAAATGTAGAGCAATATATAAATATTCACTGTTAAAATAGTCCACAGTATATTAAATGTAGAGCAATATATAAATATTCACTGTTAAAATAGTGCTCAGTATGTTTAATTTAAATGTAGAGCAATATATAAATATTCACTGTTAAAATAGTGCTCGGTATATTAAATATAGAGCAATATATAAATATTCACTGTTAAAATAGTCCACAGTATATTAAATGTAGAGCAATATATAAATATTCACTGTTAAAATAGTGCTCAGTATGTTTAATTTAAATGTAGAGCAATATATAGATATTCACTGTTAAAATAGTGCTCAGTATGTTTAATTTAAATGTAGAGCAATATATGAATATTCACTGTTAAAATAGTCCACAGTATATTAAATATAGAGCAATATATAAATATTCACTGTTAAAATAGTCCACAGTATATTAAATGTAGAGCAATATATAAATATTCACTGTTAAAATAGTCCACAGTATATTAAATGTAGAGCAATATATAAATATTCACTGTTAAAATAGTCCACAGTATATTAAATGTAGAGCAATATATAAATATTCACTGTTAAAATAGTCCACAGTATATTAAATGTAGAGCAATATATAAAAATTCACTGTTAAAATAGTGCTCAGTATATTAAATGTAGAGCAATATATAAATATTCACTGTTAAAATAGTGCTCAGTATATTAAATGTAGAGCAATATATAAATATTCACTGTTAAAATAGTGCTCAGTATATTAAATGTAGAGCAATATATAAATATTCATGCATTGAAACATTAATTGTAAAACGATTTAGAGAAAAAATTAAAATGAGATATAGAAATATTATAAACAATAAAATGAATAGATTAAAATGAATATAATTTTAAGCGTTTGAAACAATACTCTTTGTTGAGGAGTTCACCCAATAGGATGTCGTGTTTTTTTATTTATTTATTTGTTTGTATTTATCATCTATATTGACCTCCAAAATGTGTACCATGCTTTTTAAAACTTGCTCCCATTGGGTTTCCCTTTCTCTGGACTTCCTGGTTAATGTTTGTTCAACCAAACGGACAAATCATAATTGCAGGATTGTTGCTTTGGCTGTTGGACATCAAGTATAGGTTGGACAAGATAGTGTCAGTCAAATTCAAACCTTGGTAGAACTAAATAAACTCACTGTTGTCACTCGGAGGGCATCAACAAAAATCAGTCATTGACTGTTGGTCACAACAATTTACTAATGATCCAATCATTACCTGTCAAAAGTGTTTAATTATCTGTGCCTCTCTGTTCTGTCTAACATAGTGGAACCCAGCCATGTGACTGTGAGTATTAGCAGTTCCCACTACATTACATAAAATAGAGAGGTGTCTTGCCTACCTGTATCATAATTATTAATATAATTTGTATAATAACAAAACCTTGCATAACACACTTATTTTTGATATTGTTCATCTCATAGTCTTTTACTTCCAGTAACGACTCTAGCTCCAGGCCAATGTAATGGCATTCAGACATTGAAACCTCAAGTTGGTCTCAATTACACAATCACTTCACCTAATTATCCACAAGATTATCCATTGTAAGTTTAGCAATAGTCCTTATTCGCGCCTCATTTTTGAGACACATAATGCAAATAACGTCATCCAATGATAAGATGTGATGTCATATTTATGAATGTGATATCACAATTGCCCTTTCTAAAAGATTTGTGAAGGTATCATTAAATAGCTTTATTCAATTCCGAATTAAATATGTAAAATTTGATTTGGTTTAGCTAGTGAGATTGGAGAAGGAGGCTTTAAAGACGGCAATTTTACTGCAGTGGTGACACAACGTTACCTTTGTTTATGTGCATTATTTGCCTCCTTCTGGATTCAATATGGCCGACTCCAAGACAAGGTCTATGACTATATTACTATCATATACTATCCTACTTGTATACTTACATAGTAATGATGGACTCACTACAGTTTCAGTGATCTCAATTCAGAAACAGAACAGAACCTGAAACATGTTGTTATTTTGATATGTGCGACCTGGCATGGCTTGTCTTCTTTTTTCTCTTCTGGAATAAAAATAGGCATGCCTCAGTTTGTGGAATAAGCCTTTCTTCTCTTTTTAGGCATTTATGTCCAGTCATTATCCTATTACTATATTATTTTTCCAGGAATTTGCGCTGTGAATGGTTAATCCTTGCTCCTGGTGGTTATGAAATCACATTGACTATAAAACATGCAAAATTAGCACAATATTGGATAGGTTGTTCTGATACATTGAATATATACAAAGGTAAGCTTTTAGAATTAATAGACAAAAACAATAATGAAAGGGATTAAAGGGTGAAAGCCAACACCTTGACAAGCATTGGCATCAGAAATAGTAATTTATACATATTTTTAACTTCATTATGTAAGAATAATTCTGCAATTTTTTATTTGTCAATTTTTACTATTGTAGTAATTCCAATTATAGATTATGATATGATTTATATAAACTACACATTAAAACTGACACATCTGCACATAAAGTAATTTTACTATAAAAACACATAATAACCTACAGATCTACACGTAAGGTAATGTTACTATAAAAACATGTCATATTTTACACATCTGCACATAAAGTAATGTTACTATAAAAACACATTATAACTTACAGATCTACACATAAAGTAATAACTACTATAACAAGACATTATAACTTACAAATAAAGTAATGTTATTATAACAACACAAAAAAACTTACACATCTCACATAAAGTAATGTTATTTTATTTTTTAGGCAAAAATAGATGGATTGAGTTTAAAGTTTTCGACTTTTGTGCACATTATCCTCATGTTAACGATAGGAAATTTGTAAGTGATGTTTTCCTGTTAGAGTTTTTATCTGATAGCAGATATGTTGATACAGGGTTTGAAGTAATATATTCTTTAGTCAGTAAGTTGATTTTTTTTTTCTTTTGGCTGCTTACATGAGCAAACGTGACCCCCCTGAAAAAATAGACAAAACATGCCAAACTATCAGTCTTAGCTTAAAGCTTAAATTTTGAATAACCAATCCCAATTCAGAATGCATCATTTCAATGTCAGATTTGTAAAGTTTTCTTTGTCTCTGACTTACCCTAACAAAAGTTCTTCTTGTTATTCAAATCTGTTCTGATATTGCTGTGTAGAACACTCATAAAGCCCAGTGGCAGCGTCAGCATTTAACATCAAAGCATATGCCTTATGTTGAACTATCTTTGTTTTTATTTATTAGAAACATCATATGAAGCCTACATATCACTTACATTACGTGAGCAAACTTTTACTTTTGACAGGTACGTCTGTTTCAGATTTTTAAAGAAAATATTATATATATGTTTTTAAAGATGTATTATTTAACCTACTGCTTTTATTAAGAAATATTGGTGTCAAAAATTTTCTAAATTGAGATGATGGTTGGATATCCCATTAAGCTTAAAGACATTTCATGATAACTTTAATAATGACTTTCTTCAATTGAGCATATACAGGGCATTTTATTTAGTTCTCATAAGTGATATGTCCATTTCCGTCAATCCATCCATCCATGGAAGCACATTCTTGACAGATTTTGACGAAATTTGTTGTAAGTGTTTATTATCACCCAAGGATAAACCCTATTGAAAATCAAGAAAATCGAAAAAATATTTAGTTTGGGTTATTGCCCTTGTTCTTGAAAACAAGTTCAATTTTTACTTCGAAAACGATGAAACTTGGTGTAAGTGTTTATTATCATCCAAGGATGAAACTTATTGAAAATCAGAAAATATTCACCTAGAATATTTCAAATTTTTTTATTTAAAATCAATCTGTCAGTGGGTGTATATTACCTTGCCTGACAAGCTATATTACCATTTTATGAAACAATTGTTTCGAATTTTCAGCTCATGGGAAACCTATGGAATACCTATAAAGCGTCGTTTTATTAAACCAGATGAAATCTATCCTCAATATAGAATAGTTCTATATATAAGTGGAGTTGACAAAAACTTTTGCAGAATTGGTTCCATCTCTTTTGCTAATGGTAAGTAATGAAATATGACCAGATTGGTAGGTAACTACTAAATGAAATAGACATAGAATATTGTGAAAAATGTACATTTTTGTGATATTATTCAGTTATTGCAGACACTGAATATTATGAAAACTAAGCTTTACATGATATTATTAAAAAAGATACATTTACATTAATTTTTTTTAGTGATAAAGATGCGTAACATTATGAAAAATGTACATTTGCGTGTTATTTTTCAGTCATAGTGGAAGCTGAATATTATGAAAAAAATACATTTTATGTGATGTTTTTCAGTGATAACAGACGATGAATCTTTTCATTGATAACAGACGCTGAATATTATGAAAAAAATACATTACATTATATTTTTCAGTCATAACGGACGCTGAATATAAAGAAGACTATGATTTATGCAAATCAGTCCGAGGTTATACTACTCTGTATGGTTCTGGTGATGAAGTTCTCATGAATATATTTGCTGATAAAGACTATTTTGATCCGTCTTATTCAATATCCGTTGTGTATCATTTAGAAAAAATTCGTAAGTTTCAAGTTTTATTATTGATTTCCGTATTTCATTTCATATACATATTCCATTAAAACTTTTTGCAGTAGCCTATTACAGTCTGATATTCCATTTTGCTTGTTAACAGGTTTGGACAATATAGCCTCAAAAAAGCAAAAACATATAACTGGATTTTCATGTTTATCAAAGAAATAATTTACATTGTTAGATTAATTTAATTTTAGACAAACCGGAATTTGAATATCATTTTTAAATTAGCTACAGATAGACTTATCTTGTAAATTAAAAAGAAATGTTTAGATGAAGATATATCTTTAATTGTTTTGTTATTTACCAGCTGACTGTTCACCAGGAAGACCATTACTCTTATTTGCTGAAGAAGACTTTGATACTCTTACTTCACCTAATTATCCTGGACATTATAGCAAGTAAGTCAGTGCAACATCCTCATTATGAAAACCACACCTGGTTCCTGGGACCCTGGTTCACTTTATCCAAATTTCCTTGTATGAGGCAATGAATTTTAACCAAAAGAAATATTTTATTGTTTTATCCATCTATATACAATAGATTATTGTCAGGATTATTGCAGAAACTATCTAATGAGCAGTGGCGGCACCAGCCTCCCTAGCCTCCTGAGCCTCCCTGTTATAAATCGGGCAGAAAAGCTTAATGGGGCGACAATTGTTGAGGATGAGATTCAACATGTGGTAGTGTTGTGGCAAGAGCTCCCAATTAAGCATCTGAAAGGAATCTCCACAAGAAATTTTTGAAAAATAGAATTGATTTGGTGCTTTTTGACCCATATTTTGATGAAAAAGATTTCTAAGAAATGTAGTGGGGGTGCAATTGGGGTACAAACCATTTATCTAGGCAATCTATCACCCCCTGTACCCCCACTAGCGCCGACACTGTACATGAGCAATATGATATTTTTAACTGTATTTTCTAGTTAAGGTTTTGTTGTCCTTATATATTTTTGTATGGCAACTAAGATAGTAAAGAATTTAAATTTTCTCCATCTACCTCTCATAATTCTGTGGTAAATTTGGTTGTCAGGTAAAAATAAGACAGCTCCTAGGCCCATTGATATTATATCAATATTATTTATATATTTCAGTAATCAGTATTGACAATGTTATTTATATATTTCAGTAATCAGTATTGGCAATGTTATTTATATATTTCAGTAATCAGAATTGGCAACATTATTTATATATTTCAGTAATTAGTATTGGCAATGTTATTTATATATTTCAGTAATCAGTATTGGCAATGTTATTTAAATATTTCAGTAATCAGTATTGGCAACATTATTTATATATTTCAGTAATTAGAATTGGCAATGTTATTTATATATTTCAGTAATTAGAATTGGCAATGTTATTTATATTTTTCAGTAATCAGTATTGACAATGTTATTTATATATTTCAGTAATCAGTGTTTGACAATGTTATTTTGATATTTCAGTAATCAGTATTGGCAACATTATTTATATATTTCAGTAATTAGAATTGGCAATATTATTTATATATTTCAGTAATTAGAATTGGCAATGTTATTTATATATTTCAGTAATTAGAATTGGCAATGTTATTTATATATTTCAGTAATTAGAATTAGCAATGTTATTTATATATTTCAGTAATTAGAATTGGCAATATTATTTATATATTTCAGTAATTAGAATTGGCAATATTATTTATATATTTCAGTAATTAGAATTAGCAATGTTATTTATATATTTCAGTAATTAGAATTGGCAATATTATTTATATATTTCAGTAATTAGAATTGGAAATATTATTTATATATTTCAGTAATTAGAATTAGCAATGTTATTTATATATTTCAGTAATCAGTATTGGCAACATTATTTATATATTTCAGTAATTAGAATTGGCAATGTAATTTATATATTTCAGTAATCAGTATTGGCAACATTATTTATATATTTCAGTAATTAGAATTGGCAATATTATTTATATATTTCAGTAATTAGAATTGGCAATGTTATTTATATATTTCAGTAATTAGAATTGGCAATGTTATTTATATATTTCAGTAATTAGAATTAGCAATGTTATTTATATATTTCAGTAATTAGAATTGGCAATATTATTTATATATTTCAGTAATTAGAATTAGCAATGTTATTTATATATTTCAGTAATCAGTATTGGCAACGTTTTTTTTTATATATTTCAGTAATCAGTATTGTCAGTGGAAGATATTAGCTAGTGATGATTATGTTTTGTATTTAGAAGTTGTATTTTCTGATTTGGGTTATTCCTCTAGTTCTAATTATCGTGATTATGTAGCTATATTTGATGGTGAGTACTATTATTTTTTCCACTGACGCTATGTGTTTGATGACATCGCAAATTATGCTTAATCATATTAGGCCCTTCGGTATTAGTGACGTCATGAAATACATGGTTTTAGTGGAATTGCTTGAACCACAGACACCCAATTGAAAATAGGAATGAAGCTAATTGATTTAAGAAAACCTCTTTACAATCTATTTATTTTGACCATAGATATTAGTCTTCATCAAAATTTGATTATTATCTAACATTTTGTAAAGATAACTTGAAATGGTGCAAATTGATATTATCAGTGTCTCCACTAGGCCTACACATAAGAATTTAGAATCCCATCAAGGTCATGGTGTTTCATATCGTTTTTGTTATAAGTACATTTCTAGTAAAGATTTTCACAGTTAATCACAGCAAAAAAATGAAATTAAATATTATCGGTCATGTTTTTTATCATATAATCAATTTTCTATTTTCCTCACTTTCACTGTTGTTTTTTTCCAATTTATTTATTTTAGACAAGGTTATTGTCATTTTGAAAAGTGTTACTGTTAACTGTAACTACATGTAACCCTTTTTAAAATGAATATTTTATAGGTAGTGACAGATATTCTAGTTTACTAGGAAGGTTTACAGGGTTTACTAGAGACTATTATACCAGTACCAGCAATGTCGTCTTTATAGAGTTTTATTCTGATGCTACGCAAACCAACACTGGATTTAAAATACAGTTTAGGAAGGAGAAAAAAAAGACTAATTCGATGCCATCAGGTCAGTTCTCCTGTATAGTCACTTAGACTTGTTTCAATACACGATTTGGTCGATTTTGATAAGTGCTTTGGCAATTGTTAAAATTAATTTGTATATTAGGCAAATCGTTGTAAGCGCTTTGCTTATATAAACTGCACACCTTGATCTGTGTAGCTAAGATTTGCTTAAATAAAAACGCCTCTAGGTGTAATAATGGTAATGCACAGTGTTAGACAGGTCTTATAACACTAACTTACTATATTTCAGGGTCCAATACTAATTCTGTAGCTATTATAGCAGGTTGTATTGCAGCACTTATTTTTATCTTGGTCTTCTGTATTGTTTGTGGTGTATGTTGTAAACGTAAAAGAGTTAACAGAAGACGCGAGCGTGACAGGAGATCAAGTATGGTTTATAATAGCTCTAATAATACAGTGTTTGTATTATCACCAGTAATTTCAAATAGTAAGTACCTAGAGGCTCAACCTTAGATTACAGTTTCATCTTTTTTTTAACCTGATATTTTTTTTATTTCCATTGTAATCTAACAAGTTTTCAACTAAAGTCCCTTCCCAATGACGTTATCTTTAACCAATCAAATTCATGACATGTACAACCTGTTTCTTGATAACATAGATAAATTGCAGAAAAGTGAAACCCAAAGAGACTGTTACATAACTCTACTTTTGGTTTCTCTATCCTTCAATTCACAATTTTATAAGTTTTAATGAAATTGATGATGATCCCCCTTCCGGATCACTTGATTGCTCTCTGTGATTGTTTGCCAACTCGGCAGTGCAGAGTTCAATAAGCTGAGTAGATCTTTTTGAAATGTATCTTTTTAAAGCTTATGGGAATATGACTTTGCTAGCAGATAAAATTGTCCCAAAGATCTGGTTTCAAGTTAAATTTGCAACTGATGATATCTAAATTGTATTCCTTATAGATACTACTGCTTTACCACCACCACCGTATTCAGCATTAGATATCATAGGACTTGCACAGACTCAAACACCAGCAGATGATACGTTCCCTCCACCATACAGTGAACTACCTAGTTACGAGGAATCCCAACAATTTGAAATTCCCAATTCTAGATCTTTCTCTCCAGACAATATATTAAATAGTACCATGGAATCTAGGGTAATGAGTTCTGAACAGTTGTATGCATCTGCACCTCAGCTCTTTGAAAGTGAGGATGAGCTATATCAGGTACCTTCAGATCAGTTAGAAGGGATTGATAATCCTGCTATGTCTGAATTAACCTCAACTATTGTCTAATTGTAACAGAATTTAAAGGGATCTTAAGAGGTTTTCTAAATTTTTCATGTGTATCAGGTAACATTGATAGCATCAATTTTCATCATTCTCATTTTTGATCAAACGTCTGTGGTTCCTGCCATTCCTTTCGAACTAAATATTTGATAACATTGTTAATTGGGAAGGGCCCTATGTGATAGAGCATATTTTGCAATGACATCATCAAACACTTCCTTTTGTGGAATTTCAGGAACTACAGAGGTCTGACTGAAAATTGGAATGATACAAATTGATGCTATCGGTGTTTCCAATACACATAAAAAGTTCAGAAAACCTCTTTACAATCCCTTTAAAGGTTGAGGGCCATAAATACATAATTATAAAGAGATGTTCAAATCCAATTAATATGCAAATCTAGCTGGTAATTTTCTTAATTTGTCTGCAGTTAACTTGACATGCCATCCATGATCTAACCAAATCCTCTGCTCTGGGTCATATCATAATCATATTCAAATTCAGCTCTGAATATTTGTATATCTTCTTTGCTTTACTTCACCCATGCTATGATCTAAAGACATTTGCATGGAAGATATGTTCACAGCTTCAACCAATCAACTACTCTGTTCTGTACATACAACTATGATTAAGAATACATGATAATTCAAATATTTTGCTTAATTTGACACTAAAAAATAAGGAAAACCATCTTTAAAACATAATTTTAGCAGTAAGGCTGATATATGTGTTCATTGCTATCAGATTGAAATATATTTGACTAAATCGTTCCATTATTGTGAGTATACTTTATATGACACAAAGTTTTTTTTTCAGCTATTGATTCTACCAAAAATGAAGTAGACTTCTTGTGTAAATGTTTTATATTGGACCCGCATGTGCACATGTGTTATTAGTCTCTATATTAAAGGGATAGTAGAGGGGTTTTCTAAATTTTGTATGTGTATCAGGGACATTGATAGCATCAATTTTCATCATTCCAATTTTCAACCAGACATGTGTGGTTCCTGCAATTCCGCTTTAAATAACTATTTGACTTCACTAATCACATAACGTTTTATCACTTAAGGCCCAAATGGAAAATTAGAAAACCTCTTCACAATCCCTTTAATAAATAATGCCAAGCAGGGCAAATTAAAACCCCCATGATTTTCTATTAATGGGCTTTTTTTTAGCTTAATCTTATTTTATCATTATTATTTACATGATTTTGGACATAATCAATATTTTTTATCAATCATAATGAATTTTAAAATCATAATAAATTTTAATATGACTCTAAAATTGAAGAAATTTCATGAAAAATGTCATTTATTATAATGACATATAAGCATTATCATAATTATCATGTCATTATCATTTATATCATGTTAGCATAATCAATGACTTAAATTTAACGACTAATCATTAAGAATGAATATGACAAGTATTATCATAAATAATGTCATTATCATTATCATTATTTAATTGATGACTTTAAATTTAAAGACTAATCCTTTATAACGAAAATGATATACAAGCATTATCATAAATGATATCATAATCATCATTATCATCATACATAATGACATTTAATGTGAACATAATCAATGATATGACTTAAAATTTAAAGACTAATCATTAATGATGAAAATGACAAGTATTAGTATAAATAATGACGTTGGAGTTTAATAAATATTAATAATTACAAATGTATGAAATAGATTGATGTACCCATGTCTGTTCACCAATGTTCGTGCTAAAACTGATAGTGGGCGAATCTTACCTTGCCTTGTAAGCTATCTTTAATATGGATTGTGATCTTTATATTGTATGTTGTTGGTTTTTGATTTTGTTTTGATGTTGGGACTGAAATATCATCCTTACATAGCATCTTTCATTTCTGACACTTTTGACATTTGTTAAGTTGTTTGTTTACCATATTTTTGTTACTTATATAACTATTTTTTGATACTATTTTAATTATATTTTTGTTAATTATGTAAAGTTTCTATTCTACAGATTGGTAAAATTTTTTTGAAATGTTTGTAATACCAAATGAATTCTTACTTCTTATTCTACAGGAATACATTTGTCTAAATAGAAAATTTCAAACATAACCTGAAACACATTGTTTCTTAGAGTTTCAAGCTGCATGATCTGCAGACAGTTGACTTATGTCCCCTCTGAAGTTTGCCAAGCAGAGAAGTTGGTCAGTTGTCTGAAGATCAAACAACTTGAATACAATTTGTTTTAAGGAACCATAATGTTTTGTATCCATAAATGTTCAAATGTGTTCAAAGGAACCATAATGTTTTGTATCCATTCATGTTCAAATGTGTTCTAAGGAACCATAATGTTTTGTATCCATAAATGTTCAAATGTGTTCCAAGGAACCATAATGTTTTGTATCCATTCATGTTCAAATGTGTTCTAAGGAACCATAATGTTTTGTATCCATAAATGTTCAAATGTGTTCTAAGGAACCATAATGTTTTGTATCCATAAATGTTCAAATGTACAGAAAAATGTATATTCATTTCACAGTGTTCAGGAAAATATGTGTTCAAAACAGTCGGAAAAAATGGAAACTGATATATTTAAAGGGACATATGCACCGGGTTTTTTTTACCAATCATACTTTAAAAACAGGAAATGTTTTAGCTTAGCCAATCATTATTAGTGTTCACAGCTCACCATCAAAATTTTAGCCTTCAAATCCATGTATGTTTAGAATTATCCGTGATTGAAAGTCTCTTTTCTTGAGACACTGCCAAATATAGATAAGAAAGACATCCATAGAAATAGGAAAATAAATTTATAGTATGAGATAATTTTGAAGGAATTATGTGATTTCGTACATTTCTAGTAGCCTACTTGTGAAGACTATTTACATATATTCAAGACTCAACCAAAATGGTGCATGTATCCCTTTAATTGGTTATTTTCCTACATGTTATTTCAAATGTGGAATATGCTTAATGTGAATTCTTCAGTAGAAATATTATATCCTAATAATAACTAAATTCCTTGTATTTGTTTATATTGATTTTTATTATACATAGTAATATATTAATATATTAAATTTTCTCATAAAAATATTATAATATAAGATTAATATATTTATAGCATGACATTTTAAAACATGACAACATTATATGATTGTAAATAATTGATAAAAACTGTCCATCCATTTTTTTTACCCTTTGTAAATATCAAGTCTCTGATTATAATTGTAAATTGTAAATAATCGCTTGATACATGTATGATTTTTATCATTTATATTTACAAATTACAACATTCCTATTTACAACTCATGTACATGTATATATATCACATTATATTTTTATAAATAAAGTCACTTATAGTCATGGCTCTATCCTATCTCTACAGATGGTTCAGCGATTCACTTATTGTCATGCCTCTATCT
This sequence comes from Lottia gigantea, assembly GCF_000327385.1. Classification (NCBI taxonomy): domain Eukaryota; kingdom Metazoa; phylum Mollusca; class Gastropoda; family Lottiidae; genus Lottia; species Lottia gigantea. The sequence goes on from NW_008706957.1 coordinate 466,167, forward strand.
TATCTCTACAGATGGTTCAGCGATTCACTTATTGTCATGTCTCTATCTTATCTCTACAGATGGTACAGCAAGTCACTTATAGTAATGCCTCTATCTTATCTCTACAGATGGTTCAGCGATTCACTTAAAGTCATGTCTCTATTTTATCTCTACAGATGGTTCAGCGATTCACTTAAAGTCATGTCTCTATTTTATCTCTACAGATGGTTCAGCGATTCACTTACTGTCATGCCTCTATCTTTTCTCTACAGATGTTTCAGCGATTCACTTATAGTCATGTCTCTATCTTATCTCTACAGCTGGTTCAGGGATTCACTTAAAGTCATGTCTCTATTTTATCTCTACAGATGGTTCAGCGATTCACTTATTGTCATGCCTCTATCTTATCTCTACATATGTTTCGGTGAGTCACTTATAGTCATGTCTCTATCTTATCTCTACAGATGGTTCAGCGATTCACTTAAAGTCATGTCTCTATTTTATCTCTACAGATGGTTCAGCGATTCACTTATTGTCATGCCTCTATCTTATCTCTACAGATGTTTCAGCGATTCACTTATAGTCATTTCTCTATCTTATCTCTACAGCTGGTTCAGCGATTCACTTAAAGTCATGTCTCTATTTTATCTCTACAGATGGTTCAGCGATTCACTTATTGTCATGTCTCTATCTTATCTCTACAGATGTTTCAGCGATTCACTTATAGTCATGTCTCTATCTTATCTCTACAGCTGGTTCAGGGATTCACTTAAAGTCATGTCTCTATTTTATCTCTACAGATGGTTCAGCGATTCACTTATTGTCATGCCTCTATCTTATCTCTACATATGTTTCGGTGAGTCACTTATAGTCATGTCTCTATCTTATCTCTACAGATGGTTCAGCGATTCACTTAAAGTCATGTCTCTATTTTATCTCTACACATGGTTCAGCGATTCACTTATAGTCATGTCTCTATCTTATCTCTACAGATGATTCAGAGAGGCACTTATAGTCATGTCTCTATCTTATCTCTACAGATGGTTCAGCGATTCACTTATAGTCATGTCTCTATTCTTATCTCAACAGATGACTCTATGTCTCTATTTTATCTAGCAATGGGGTCAAGGTGGTTCAGTGGGTCATGACAAGTTATGGCAATGGATATAGGCTGTTCAGAGAGTCACTTACAGTCATGTCCCAATCTTATCTAGCAGGAGGGTAAATGTGGTTCAATGTGTCACTAATAGTCATGTCTCTATTTTATCTCTACACGTGATTCAGTGAGTCACGTATGGTCATAGTCTTTATATGACAATGGGTAGAGGAGGTTCAGTGAGTCACTAATAGTCATATCTCTATGTTATCTCTACAGGTTGTTCAGTGAATCACTTATAGTATAGTCTTTATCTGGTAGATGTGGTTGAGTGAGTCACTAATAGTCATTTCTCTATCTTATTTAGTAATGGGGGCGAGTTGGTTCAGCCCTCATTGACTCAAATAGGTCAATATTGTTTCTGGGCATAACACTTGAAATTGTCCAGTAAATTCTTGTGGTTCAATCATCGATAATGTAAGCGGCAGTAGTGTTTACTCTTCGTTTTGGTAAAATTACCTTTGAATAAAGTATAAATAGTGATGAAAAGAGAACTAAACAACCACTTTCTGTGAGTAATATATAACAATACCACATTGGACTAACCTGCTGCATCAGGTAACCATTCAAAAGAGGATTTAACATTGTACCTATTGACGCTGCAACTAAAATGGAAGATGCAACACGTCCATTTATAATCAGAATATTTTCTTGAATCCATGAAAACCCAGTTGGAAATACCACGGACATGGACAAACCTACAAAAACGGCAAAAACCCAAACACCGTCCGGGATATGATAATACGAACACAATAAGAAAGAGACGAAGTTCAAGGTGATGGAAATGACGCATCCAAACAGCATGATCCCCGGTTTGATATATCTAATGGCTACAATCCCTAAAAACCGAGCTGCAGAAAAAGATGCCCAAAACACTGACGTAACTTGACTGCCTTCAGCTTTAGTCCATTTGAGATGCAGCACAGTGAATGTGGATAGATATGAAGCGAAGGTATCCTCCATAGCACAGTAACACATGAACAAGCAATCTATAAATAGCACTGTAAAAATGTAAGTGAGCAATGGAAGAGTCTTCATCGACTTTGATTCTTCATTTTCAGTGGAATTTTGGAGTGTTTGTGATGTTCTTTTTATGTACATAATCAGTAATGGTATTGTCGTCAACATCTGAAACACGCCAGCTATAACGAAAGCATAAATCAATCTGGATTCACTAGGTTGTTCCTCAGTAGTGTCAACATTCAAGGATGAATGGTGGACAGACATGTTAGATACTTCATAGAATATCCCTTGATTTTCAAACAAGCTGGTTGCATTATGGACGGTGGAATTATTTTCACGTCTTTGTGCCAGGAATGGAGCTGTACACAATGGAGATATAACAGCTCCAAAGGCAAATATTGAATGCAATGCCTGCATAAAAGATCTGCCTTCTGTTGCTCCCCATAGTGATAATAGATAGGCATTTCCTCCTGAAAAGTAAATTCACACAACTATGTATTATTAGTGTTAAAGAAATTGTCTAAATTACTCATCAATTTGCATCATTCCAACTTTTAATTCGACTTCTGTTGTTCCTGCAATTCCACTAAAACTAAGCGTTTTATGACGTCACTAATAGCGAATGGCCTGAAAATTGGAATGGTGCAAATCGATGCTATCAATGTCCCCGATACACATAAAAAATCTCCAAAACCTTTTTACAATTTCTTTAACACTGTCTTCATCGGATGAATTATATTGGCTCATATCATAACAATCATAATATTCAGTCAATCAAAAACATCATATAGCTATTCTATTTCTAAATGAAATATCGGTACCAAACCCTTGTCTGTACATTTGTTTGAAGCCAAATCCCTTGTACCCCGATATCTACTGATTCAAAATCTCTCAGATTGCAATTCCAGAATAAGAGAACAAGCTGTTGCTCAAAGTATAACACAGCTATATTTTAGAACCGTTATAGGCAATGAAAAGACTGACATTCTCGATTGGATTAATAAGCAGCTAATTTGGCGCGTCAAGGGCAATAACTCCCTTGGCCATAAATCTAACGAATGAATGAAAATGAAAGTCATACAAATACATTTTGATTGAGTTACCTGCGTTCAGCCATCCCATAAAAAAAGCATTTGTCCATAAAATAGCCAACATGGCGACATATTCTGAACATAAAGGTATAACAGACACCGTAACAGATAAAAGCAATGTAGATACAAATAACAGAAGAACTTTATTCACTCGATTATTGATGAAACCGATGAACAAGGAACCACACAAATTACCAACAGATATTGCTGTGAAAAACGTAGATGCTTTTTTCATGTCTGTATTAGTGATCTGTTGGAGATCTAGAAATGCTGGTCCACGTTGACCAATTTGAAATCCCTGAAAGATGAGAAGTTACATGGAAAGATTATACTTTTAATAGTTGATAGAGGTTGAAAATCGCATTCTAATCGGCTCTCATACATAATGTTCCTTACCTAGAGAAGGATTCGAACGCACGGCACCCAATCGTGAATCTCAGCAGACGACAATCCACAAACAGACAAGCCTCAACCCCACGGATAGACGATGTATGATGTTATGGTGCGATATGCAGTGAGGTTAAATAGAAGTGAGCACACGGGGTACTGGTCCGGGCACGATTTGCTTCTTCTTTTTTATACTGTATCGACAATCCCACACCGCACACTATACCGGACACCGCACCCCGTCTATCCCCGCATTTGGAAGGAATTATGGACGGTTCCAAAGGAGATATTCATATTGGCAGCCATAGAAATGGTAGGTGACAGGGGTATAGAGGGTTTAACACCTTGAAATAACACAATATTAAATTCAATGAAAAAATATTGCACGAAAGCGGTCGCAACTTTTAATAACTATGATACAGAAAAAAAAATGGAATTGAAACTAAAGACAACTTACAAATGCACAGAAGGCAAAACATAAGGCCAGACTGTGAAAGAAATTTCTTCTGTATGCACCATTCTTTAGCTTTTGGAAGAACGCATTACTTTGATTTGTTGTTGGATCGCTCGTATACACAGTGGTTTGCTGTTCTCCATTTAGTAACGCACTGCTTTGTGGTTGGTTGTTCTCATCCATAGCTCACTGAAATTGGTAAAGTAAAATCGTAAAAGTTAGATTAGACGTTTGCTCCATAGTGTTTAGGTCCAAAGTTCAACCTCGGCATAAAAGTGGTCTTGGTTAAGTCTACCCCTCGTCTGTAATTTGGTACCGTGTGGGAAACAGGAAAATTGTAGAATCTCCGGAAATGCCTCATTAATGGTTCAACTTTGTATAAATACCAAACTACATTAACTACAAACCAAAAGTTGGTCGGAGCCACTTCCACAAAGTCCGGCGCACACGTTAGTCAACAGCCATATGGTTTCACCGCAGACGGTGCAACTTTGGCTCAGCTGTTGAAAAACAGAATAGGACACGTGACTCGAAATGTGACTGCATGCACTTCAAAATGGTGGACAGTAACGAAGCGGAAGATAATGTTAAACTATTATATTCGAGAGCTTGCTGTCGCTTGTCCCGATTTTTATACTCTACAGCATATAAATACTGAAAGTCTGACCAAAGTTTTTATCTATTTTATCTTCGGCAAAGTTGACTGCTTCGGACGCCACTTTGAACAACAGCGGCAAATATCTTAAACGCATTCTATTGGCCGTTGAGAAAGTGTGGCCGTTGAGAAAGTGTTGGCTTAGCTATGTCTCACGCCAAGCGCACACGTTGAGTCATACGCAATTCATGCCAAAAATATGATAGACTTCTGAAGAACTGTCTCGCGAGGCAAACGACGCAGCAAAATTTACCGGCACACGGTTAGATTTTAGTTACTAGTGAGGAATGACTGAGCTATTGACTGTGCCTGAATGTACCGATATCCCAACCGTAAACTACGTACGAGAAACGGACCCTGAAAGAACTAGGCCACGTTGAAACTTTTACAAACCTGCCTTGGTGTCCTTCTTCAATAGATTACATTAAAAAATGTCATTAACCGAACTGTGATCTCGAGTTTTTATGCCGTGTCGAACACTTATTGTGATAAATGAAAATCATTGACAAAGAAGAAAGTCATTATTGACATAGACTTGGAAATTAAATAGTAGCCTACTCTGAGTCGGACATAGGTTACATTTAAAGGGGAACATGCTGAAACCTGTTTAAAAAACATAGAAAGGGCACGTCCCTTCGCAATAACCTTAAAAACTTGGTCTCCAACATATAAATGCATAATTTATGCCATTGCATGGTAACATAATGTGTGTGCATGTATACCTAATCTCCAAACCTAGTTTGTTGTGGAGATCAGACGCAAAAGGCATCTCTGGGATATACTTTTTGCCGCCCTGTCATGGCCTGATTCCTATGCCAAGCTTGTTGGGACTTCATAATTTGTCATGTGGTAGAAGTTTTCGTCTATCTTTTCAATTGTTTTAGTCCAGATAGGCGTAGAAAAACAGGACGTAAAACACAATTTCATTTTTAGTTGATCCAATAATTCCTGTCCCTCTGGGTACAATGGCTAACAATTCCCGGTATGTCAGAAGATATAACTTTGCTTTGTCCACACATTATTGCATTTGACGTCAAAGAGTTGGTGACGTTACTACTCGTGTATGTGAAACAATCTGCTTGACAAATGGCCTCCGTGGAAGTTACGCTATCGCCCTGCAACAGCTTTACGGAAAGTGTCGAAAACTGTGAAGAATTGTCTACTCCGCATCTTGATCTTGGTCCGTTCATTGTTAAAGTGATACTACGTCTTAGAATGAACATAAAATTCAAGAATTACCTGGTGTACTTAGTAATTATCCATAAATATGCAATTACTT
>NW_008706957.1:473089-501442 GCF_000327385.1 Lottia gigantea
TGTCATATGAGTATATATTCATCAGTGAACTTACCTGGTGTCATAAAGTTACAACAGAATGCCTGTAAAATCTAGAAAATTGGAAAATTCATAAAACTAAGTAATTGCATATTTATGGATAATTACTAAGTACACCAGGTATATCTACTGGCTCTTATTCGCCAAGTTTAAAATTCTTGAATTTTATGTTCATTCTAAGACGTAGTATCACTTTAATCAGAATATTTCACTTAGATTTGATCACTGTGGACCTACGTACCAAACTAGATATTTTGAATCATTGTTCACTTTTCTAAACATTTTCAGTAAAGCTGGTGAAGTGGATTTAATCTATAAGCTATAAGTAAACACAATAATTTCGTGTGATTCGTTTTCGCCATTATAATACATATTACATTGCAGTTGATAATGTCAGAGCAATCTGACATCAGTCTAAATAAATTGTAAAGAAATTGTCTAGCTTTTATTGTGTATCAGGGCCATTTATTGCTTATATGATTAATATTATTCAACTTTTCGTCACACGTTAGGGTAAAAAGATATTCAAGCACAACTCTTAACTAAAAACATCTAAATTAGTAGATTATTGATAGTGAGTAGATTTCAAACACTACTCAGTAAGGTGAACTGTTTTTAACACAACTCATCACTTAAAACAGTTTAAATTAGTAGATTATTGATAGTGAGTAGATTTCAAACACTACTCAGTAAGGTGAACTGTTTTTAACACAACTCATCACTTAAAACAGTCTAAATTAGTAGATTATTGATAGTGAGTAGATTTCAAACACTACTCAGTAAGGTGAACTGTTTTTAACACAACTCATCATTTAAAACATCTAAATTAGTAGATTATTGATAGTTAGTAGATTTCAAACACTACTCAGTAAGGTGAACTGTTTTTAACACAACTCATTATTTAAAACAGTCTAAATTAGTAGATTATTGATAGTGAGTAGATTTTAAACATTACTCAGTAAGGTGAACTGTTTTTAACACAACTCATTATTTAAAACAGTCTAAATTAGTAGATTATTGATAGTGAGTAGATATCAAACACTACTCAGTAAGGTGAACTGTTTTTTAACACAACTCATTATTTAAAACAGTCTAAATTGGTAGATTATTGATAGTGAGTAGATTTCAAACACTACTCAGTAAGGTGAACTTTTTTTTAACACAATTCATTATTTAACACAGTCTAAATTAGTAGATTATTGATAGTGAGTAGATTTCAAACACTACACAGTAAGGTGAACTGTTTTTAACACAACTCATTACTTAAAACAGTCTAAATTAGTAGATTATTGATAGTGAGTAGATTTCAAACACTACTCAGTAAGGTGAACTTTTTTAACACAACTCATTACATAAAACATCTAAATTAGTAGATTGATAGTTAGTAGATTTCAAACACTACTCAGTAAGGTGAACTGTTTTTAACACAACTCATTATTTAAAACAGTCTAAATTAGTAGATTATTGATAGTGAGTAGATTTTAAACATTACTCAGTAAGGTGAACTGTTTTTAACACAACTCATTATTTAAAACAGTCTAAATTAGTAGATTATTGATAGTGAGTAGATATCAAACATTACTCAGTAAGGTGAACTTTTTTTTAACACAATTCATTATTTAAAACATCTAAATTAGTAGATTATTGATAGTGAGTAGATTTCAAACACTACTCAGTAAGGTGAACTGTTTTTAACACAACTCATCACTTAAAACAGTCTAAATTAGTAGATTATTGATAGTGAGTAGATTTCAAACACTACTCAGTAAGGTGAACTGTTTTTAACACAACTCATTATTTAAAACAGTCTAAATTAGTAGATTATTGATAGTTAGTAGATTTCAAACACTAGTCAGTAAGGTGAACTGTTTTTAACACAACTCATCACTCAAAACATCTAAATTAGTAGATTATTGATAGTGAATAGATTTCAAACACTACTCAGTAAGGTGAACTTTTTTTAACACAATTCATTATTTAAAACAGTCTAAATTAGTAGATTATTGAAAGTGAGTAGATTTTAAACATTACTCAGTAAGGTGAACTGTTTTTAACACAACTCATTATTTAAAACAGTCTAAATTAGTAGATTATTGATAGTGAGTAGATTTCAAACACCACTCAGTAAGGTGAACTGTTTTTAACACAACTCATCACTCAAAACATCTAAATTAGTAGATTATTGATAGTGAGTAGATTTACTCAGTAAAGTGAACTCACCTAAATGGACAGTTGTGTACCTAAGTCTCAGAAACGGAAATTGTTTAGCTAAGTCAATCTGTAATAATGTTCTATGTTGAGAATTGAGCCTTCAAATCCATGTGTGTCCAGAACTCTCCGCGTTCTAAAATTACACAGACGAGTCGTCTTTTTTTGAGACACTGCCTTAGATAGAAAATACATCTATAGAAATAGGAAAAGAAATTCCTAATTTGAGATCAATTTGAAGGAATAAGGTGATTTTCGTACATTTTTAGTAGTCTACTTCTGAATTTACATATTTTCATGACTAAAATCAACCCCCCAATATGTCCATATAATAATTTTATCAGATCATGGATGAATATCTTCTAGATGTCAGACGTCAGTAACCGTGTCAATACAGTAAGGAATATCATATCCACACAGCTATCTTTGTTATGACCATGAACCATTTATTTAAAGACAATGAACTTCTCAATATTTCATTGATCATAGGGCGCGGACAAAAAGCATCAAATTTCAACCAATACAAATGGTCGGATAATAACCTTCAATATATTATGAACTTTAAGAGCCAACTTAAAGTACATTTGATACAAGTACATTTAAGGTGGGGGCACACGAACGATTTTTGTCGCAGACTTTAGTCTTATCAAGATTTTCATAGAGAGAGAACAAAGAAAATTTCAAATTGGTCGTTTTGCGCATTTCTTTTTGGCCTTTTGTGATGTCATGTGTCATGTGAGTTTATATTTAACACGTTATAAAAAAAATATTTAGAATGACTAATTGGATGACGAGTATTGAGTATTGTGTATTGCTTCGTTATGAGTGTGGGCACACGAAGAATACAATCGCCAACAAATATCAAACTAGCTTGCTGTCGGCGACTCGTGTGCTACCGTCTTTAAGAACCTCACTTGACCTGGTTAAAGTTCATTTAGCCGTTTGACTTCTAGCCTACTTTGATTTACTAAAAGTGTCTGTATATATACATAGGATTTTTTCTTTGTGGGCATTATTTAAATGAAGATGAAATGGCATATTTTATGATTCGACCTTCTGCGCATGGAAATAGAATGTAAGGTTATTGCCTTATTTTCCTGCATCGATTTGGTTAAAAACGGGCAATACTTGCACTCTGCAGTGAAGGAAATTTGCCTGTGGCATCGGTCTCAAATTGTCGAGGGATTTTCACTGTGCTCAACATTGAACACCAGTGTCCTCTTTTTATTACCCCATCCTTCCCGACCTGAGTCGCTGACAGGTTGAAAAATCGGAAGGTATTAGCTCTTATTATGCCGGGATTGGATCTCAAAGTTAGTTATTAGGGTCAACAAACTCTCCGAGTCTTGAATGAGTCTGTTGACCCACGAGCAACAAAATATGTGGTAAGATGGCTATTTTCGACCGACCTTGAATAATACGTTGTTGAAAATTCATAGACTCGTCACGTTTTTGTAAAGAAACTAAATATTAGTAGAATAACGTGTGTGTAGACGATCTCTCAACTTTTTAAAATGTTTGCCAGGCATAATAACATACGACCACTGGCAGCTTTTTAAATTTCTTCTACTACTGTAAATGCTTAACGAAAGAACTTAAAAACTCTTATATTTTTCTTATTTTCTTAAGCGCTAGGGTTAATTGACAGGTTTAGATAAATAAATTCTCCCCCGCCTTTTGATGATACAAAAATCTGTAATAAATTTACCCCATCTTTACCCCATCTGTCTATCACTCAACATCACCAGTTGTGGGACAGACATTTCAATCCTCTGAGTGCACATAGAACTTGGAGGTCAGGCACTTTATTTGATTTTCGTATTTTTAGTTGTAAACACTCCAGTAGCCTGCAATAGCCGGTAATCCTTGTAAAAGAATCCATAAACTTTTATCACTCCAGACAAGACGTTGAGTGCAAATCGGCGCCTAATTTCAGGCTTATTTTGTCAGGTATTGAAATGGTCCCAAACATCTTCCTCTAGTCCAGACTCTGATGGATATTTTGACAATTGTCAGACTTTTTTCTAACATAATGTTAAATTACTTTTACGAAGTCTGTAAATTAGTGATAGGCATCAGCGTAACAATCGTTGTGTTAGTATCACGTGACTCTGTGACATTTGAACATTTGGCTGCGCACGCAGTTTTAAATAGCTGATGCTAGATTAGTTCCGTTAAAGACAAATCGAAGACGTAACAAAAATGTGTAGGTACGGAGAAAAAGGGTGATATGACTGTACTACAAAATATTCATCTTTCGAAATATATCTTGGTTTTGCAGACAAATCTCAAAACATATGGGTTAAAAAAAAGAATATTTCTGCCAACAGTGAGTGTCTGAGAAAGAAACATAGCTTTAAGTTGCACATAGATGGCATATAATAAGCATATGGTTAGAAAGCAATGGCCCTTTAAAGCCCCGGTTCGCATTTCGTAATTTTATATGGTTTGCACCCGAAGGGATCCGACAGTCATTCGGATTTCAACACTTGTCGTTGTCGCTTCACCCAGTCGTTACTTTTGATGGTAGCTTTGCGGGCTACCGCGATCTGGTCCAGAGAAAAATGTTCTAATATAAAAAGTGGGTAGGCCTATCTCCCAATGTCGTTTTGCACATGCTAGGCTAGTGTATGACTGTCGTCTACGTTATAGAAGAAACTCGTAATGTTATCAGAAGCTCTTTATATGCTGAGTAACAGACGCTAAGATCGTAAAGAGTTTATGTTCGATATATAGCTTAGGACACGCGCGATTTTCTTTCAAACCAGGTATACAGCAGCTACTTCTTACCTGGATATACATTTGGATATATACAGAAATAGGCCAATAACACAGTCAGTGTCACCATAAGTTCAAATAAATAGGTCAAGAAGAAATGTTTATGATATATTCATTCCAATACCTCATAGTGCATGCCAGAAGAATGTCTCATACAACTTCGACCTTCCCTACTGGCATGTTTAATAATACATTTCATTTTATTGATTCCATTGGATTTGCCACATAGTAATATAGCCAACAAAATAAGCTATTTTCTTAGCATACTATTTGCCACTGTGGAAATAATAGAAAGACTTGATGATAGTTTCTTTATTGACAAAAGCAAATGTTTACAACTTACACTATTTGTTTCATATAAAAATAGATTTACTCACCCGCTCACTGGAAAATAAAAATAGAGAAGCCAGGTTTTATAACAGGGCTATCGCAAATCCACGCGCGATCCGCGGTTTTATAGTTGAGTCTGGTAAGTCAAGACTACAAATTTCCCGCCTTTTAGAAAACAATTCTATTCTCTGAATTGCTTGTCGCTTGTCTAGCCTTGAAGGTTATGGATTTTTAATGCCAGGCATTTACATAATACCACATCGGCTGCCTCGAACACTAATCAATGATTCTTCTTATCACTAGAAACAGACCGGAAGTAAGTAAATTATCCCACATCGTAAGGGTTATGAAAATTACACAATGATATTCAAACATTGGCGCTAAAATGAGCATTGTTAAGTTTAAGGATCGTCGATTTTCATACTACAAAACGAAACTATTCAATTTGATGGAATTTTTTTTGACGTAAATATTTTGGAATCAAAATTATTTTCAAAATGAAACGAAACAAATTAAAACATTTTTTTTTCTTCATGGCCTTTTTTTTCTGCAAAAGCTCAAAACTATTTCCCATATTCAGACAATGATATTCAAGGAGATCATCAGAAACACTTTTGCTAAATTTAAAGGATTTCTTGGAACTTCGTTTATCCTTTTAAACAGACAATGACTATATTATGTGTAGGTTTAGGAAATCTGATATCTGTGCCTAATTTTTAAATATACTTTAGACTATAGGGCCTAGTTACTCACCAAATTTTCTATCTTTATCCTTAAAGGTTTCTATTTCAGTTATCATCTTCCTGACATCAGAATTCTTCGGGTTGCCATGCTTATAATAAGTTTGCCTCATGACATGACAATCACCAATATTTTCACAATGATTAGTCACATCTTTCGCCGCAACTTTTTCGATCAACCAACCATCATCACCATGTGGTCTTATCCTGGAAGTATGCTTCCAGTCTTGGGGAAGATTTTTATCCACTACATATATCGATGATTCTGTTGGATTAACAGGAGGAGCATTCGCAGAATTATTATAGTCTACGTCAAGGATTGATTTTGAAAAAATTCTTATAGGTGGAAGAAAGATTCCTTGGCCTTGATGCTCCATACTCCCGACGACAGTAAAAAGTTAAGGGGAGTAACTCTGATACAAACGACCTTGTTCAGTCGTTGTTATCGGTCAAAAAAAAAATCTAGAGTTTTTGTACGTTTGATTGTGTGCCCCATTTTATTGCTATTTTAAACACGAATTGAATCAGAAAATGTGAAGGAAAATATCTCAAAGCAAGAAAAGAAATATTATTTTGTTTCGTTTCATTTTTTAAATAGTTGTTGGTTCCATAATATTGACGTCAACAAAAATTCCGTCAAATTGAATAGTTTCGTTTTGTATAGTATGAAAATCTACGATCCTTAAATTTAACATTGCTCATTTTAGCGCCTTTTTTTCACTCCGGTATGTCGGTTGGCAGCGGTAGGCGGTTGGCTTTCAAAATCCACCCTTCCAGGACAAGTAGGTCGACCTTTGACTGAGAAACAGTATTAATGTTTCAACAAACAAATTGTACAGAATAGCAACTTTTTTTAAAACAAAAAATTTAATTTAAACAGCATTTACATTACGAGCTCACTGGAATTTCGATTTCTCTACACTCCCTTATCCTTACATTAACCAGAACGAATTTTGAAATGTACAATAATATAAGAAATATTAGGATAGTAAGAAAGCAATGTGATATCAAGAGATAGGCATACCACATCGGATGCACCTCCTCCATTAAATACCCTATTATCAACGGATTTATCATTGTGCCCAATGAAGCGGCTATCAATATCGATGAAGCTACCTTACCACTAACCTTAACTAAACTTTCTTGTGTCCAGGTAAAGCCAGTTGGAAAAATAACTGATAATGAGAATCCTACGAATACGGTGAAAACCCATATACCCGGGTAAATATGGTAGTAGGCACATAACAAAAATGCTAACAAACTAACAAATAAGCCGAAGAAACATATTGCTAACATTCTAACTGGTCTTAAACAACCAATAAAAAATATCCCTAAAAATCTGGATACGGCAAAAGATGCCCAAAACAATGAAGTTATTTGACTTCCACTACTTTTGCTCCACTTCAAGTGTAGGACTGTGAAAGTTAACAGATAAGCTGCAAAAGTGTCCTCTACAGAACAGTAAAACACATACATTAGATCCAGCAAAACGACAGTTAAGATATAATATTTTAGTGGCAAATCTCTCTTTTCCTCGACTGGTGCCTCTTTTTTCGTCTGTGTCTTCTTTTTTGTGGCTTTCATCTTACAATAGATCACCAGACAACATGAAGCAGCAATGAAAGTGAGGATACCAGCAATAATGTAGGCGTATATTAATTGGATTTCAACTGCACCTTCTGAGACGTTTGATGTAATATTAGAAGGAGATGTTGTATTATCCCCGACTACTGTTGTGTTTTCAAAGTCGGAGGTCGACGTATTCAATGCGTTAGCTTGTGTACTTGGTGACAGAAACGGGGCTGTTATTAAAGGGGAAATAACTCCACCAAATGCGAAGGCAAAATGAATGAACTGCATGTAAGGTCTCCCTTCAGCTTCGGACCAAATAGAAACCATATCAGCATTTCCACCTGTAAAAGGAAAGTTAACATTTAAGGGATATAGTTGTCTAAAGAGCTGTATACAGTAGCGACACAATCTAACTTTCCACTAAACGTGTATGTTTAATTGAAGGAGAACTGTACGTCGACTTTTAATTCTGAAAAGTGTACAATGTGGCTGAATTTAATATTTATAAAGAATTGGACATATAATCTGAACTTGAGCGTTTAATTGAAAGATATTTAGACATCGAGTTTTTACTTTAGAAAGTGTACCAGTGGCTGAATTGAGACCTATAATGAACTGATAATGCACGAATATATCCCTTAAAGCCTATTGAAGACACTCATTGGCGTGGTTGAAAATAATACCGATTAAATTATATAAAACAGCAGAGATGGCAATTTGCAAAATAATCTATTATGATTTCAGAGCGATAGATTAGGAAGCTCAAATATGAAAAAAGTCATAGCCTACCCGTATCAAGAAATCCACCACAAAAGGAGTTCGCCAAAAATATAAAAACCATTAAACCATAGATGGAACAAAGGGGAATTACAGCACAAGTGACCGCTAGACCAGTAACACAAACAGTTAACAGAAGTATCTTATTAAACTTATCAATAAGGATACCACTTACTAAAGAACCACACAGGTACCCTACTGAACCAGCTGTAAAAAATGTTGAAGCTTTTTCAATATCAGTCCCTGTGATCAGTTGGATATCCAGAAAGGAAGGTCCTCGTTGTCCAACTTGAAAACCCTATAATAAAAAGCATCATTGTAGAATAAAAAAATTCAGAGGAACGCGTTTTACAATGGAATGAAATCGTAATGGTTTGCGAAAAATCTTTTCGTTGTATTCAGATCGAAGTCCTGAGGTATCATAAAAAAAATACATACAAGCATGACAATAGTATTCAGTAAATCAAAATCTCATCCAAAGTATATGTATGGCAAAATCGAAAGTAGACTCCTCTAAAGAGAAGTATCTCCGCCACCGGGTGTTTCGAAAAGAGTAGCCCTACGCATGGTCTGATTTACGAGCGACACCCGCCACTAAATATCATGAGATACGACCTGATCTTTTTGTCAATGAGGTTCATTTTTTGACTTTTCGCGGGTGACGTGCAACCTTGAGAGAACTTAACGCCCTTAGATGTACATGTAGGCCTGTGTTACCGTAACACACACCCACGCATCACAAAATTAAAAACAAGCTTCTAAATGATAAGCTACATTGTAAAATGTTGACATGGAAGCATAGCAAATAAACAACTATCAATAGCACCCACCAGAGTTAGAAAGGCAAAAGCTAGTGTTAAACTGTGAAAAAATTTGGCACGATACTCCTTATCTTTCATTCCTTCACCAAGAGTCCGCACTCGAGGTTTCTCTTCTTTAACCTCCAAACCATTGTTGACTTTTAGCAAGACATTGTTTTGAACGGGTGTTTCCTTCTCTTCCATTCTTGGACTATTAACTGGTACATCTGGAAAGAAACCATTCAAAGTTTCATATCAACAATGACATACGGTAACCATTTGTTTTGTTACGATGATAACTATATTCAAACTCAGCAGTAGGGCGCGTAGACTTACCTCTCTTTAATTTTGAGTCAAAATTTCAATGTGACATAAGGACATGGCAATGCAGATACAAACATTAGACAATTGTATTTAAAACCCCAATTGAGTAATGACATGATGTCGGATTGTAGGCCTAAAAAGAAAACGGATACAGGAATTAGACCAAACAATAGAAGACCGTCCTTTCTTAAAGCATCGACATCATAATAACAAATATTTAAAATATACAATATTCTTCTCATCACGCGGGATATCGTTGACAAATCACGAAAATTATAATAATAGTTTAAATAGACTATATAAAGGGTGGTTTTAAAGACAAACTACAAGACTACAAGCCATAGTAGATCTTGATTTAGAAAATACGAAAAGAATGGAAGAACCAAAGTCAAACCATGGATGACGAATATTTCAACTGTTCTAGATAATCGAGTCTAGCTTTATGTCATGTAGAGTAATAATCTAAATATAGTAAAATGAGAAATGTATGATGAAAATCTTACATCTGGTCAAATCTTCTTCATGAGAAATCACCTATCTTAGAAAGTTGAAAAGCGTGCTTGTTGCTTATATTATTACTTACATAATAATGTGCTATTATGTTGTAGAAATCTTGTTTTGTATCAATATAACAGTAAAATGCCGGTAAACTGTTCTACTTCTTGAAACTGTGTCATGGACTATTCGTTCTACTCTATTATACCAGTTACCCCACAATGTTAAATCGATGATGAGCCAACACGCGATAGCCTTTCAGACCGATTCAACGTGGACACATTATGTTTATGTTAGGTTTATCATGTTTATCTAAAAAAGGCCTTTTTTATCTAGATTTTAAAATCTTAAAACTCAACTGTTAGTGTTATCTGTATATTAGCCTATATTGTCTATTGTAGGCTATATATAAATCATTGATTAATGTTTCGTGTTCCATTTAAGCGAATGCCTGTATTTCATTTGTTCATTTGAGAATTGGAATAGAAATATAATTGCTCTATAAATTATAATTTTATCAGTTATCATCTCAACCTTTAGAGTCAACAGTCAACTTTCGAGAAAATTTTAGGAATAAAACAAAAGGCTTTAATGTGGGGGAACATGAGTGATCTCGGTCGAATATTTTTGTGGCCGATTAGAGACTTAGTAAAATCTCTCGTGTGCCTGTGCTTCCACAACAAGATTATCGCGTACAATACCAAGGATACCAAGGATATACAATACCAAACAAGTTTGATCGTCTGCGAGACACATCACCGTCATCATCCAGTCAGATTCATTTTCCTTTCATTTGCATTCTCCGCGGAAAACGACCGAATGAAGAAATTTGTCTCCTCGTATGCTGTGAAACTCTTAACAAGAATCTAGTTGACGACAAAAATCTCCGACCAAGACCGTTCGTGTGTACGCACCTTCAAATACCAAGTATGATTTGTAAAGATGAAAAGAAGGTCCAAGTGAGGACATATATTTAAAACTGTTCAAGTGTAAGGGAGGTAGTTATAACAAAATAATAATTAACCAACTTCAAGGGAGCCAACGTTACCGAATATTGAAAGTGAAACAGTTTCACTTTCCTCAGTAATAATTTGAATTGCAGACGGAGCAGAAACCGCATGTTTAAATTTAGAAAGGTGATACTGATATAAGAGAATGTGTCTTATCAGGTTTAAAGGGAATATAAAGAAGTTTTCTAAATTTTTTATGTGTATCGGGACAATGAGAATATCAATTCGCACCATTCCAATTTTCAATCAGATGTCTGTGGTTCCTGCAATTCCACTAAAACTAAGCGAATGGCCCTTAGATGTGATAAAGCATTAAGTGACGTCATCAAACACATATTTAATATTCAGATCACTATATTATCCGAGCAAGTCAGTATAATAAGTATCCACGTCATTGTTAAAACTATAAAAATGTGGTGCACCTTGTGATGTCCAGCGATAGTACAACATGTCATTTGTGACAATAAGCAGACCTTTTACTACAGAAGCAATGTAGGTCTTGTTTTCCGATAGAAGCCATAAAGTGCCATCAGCGTGAAATAAAATCCATCTATTAGGAAACGCCCTTGTTTCCTTTTCTCCTTATATACATGGCAATACATGTATATTATATTTCTATTAAATATATCACATTTCTGTTAAATATACGAGTTTACTTACCTCCATTGTCTTTCTTGGGCTTCTCCTCCAAGTGATCGAACACAACATTGTCAACTCCATTGTCTTCCGAAGGATGGGATTTCGGTGATGCCATTTTCAATTATATGTATTACATCCGGGCTGTCGTGAACAGAAATGTGCTTTCACGGTGGTTAAAGAATTTCTTATAGTCTCTATGTAGAATGATAATAGTCTAGATGTTAATTTATATTATAGTGTTCATTAACTCGCATTTCAGATTCTCATTAACACTCGTAACACCCCTTACTCTATGATTATAATACATAAATAATGTACTCACATATATATAATTATGGAATTCAATTTCGCCTAATATATCCCTATCATCTTTCAGTAGAAAAATTCTTCTGTTTTGAATAAAATGTCGGGCCGAGGAAATTCTAGAATTGATGATTGGTAAATTGGATATTTTACTTCGTACTCGATTTTAACTTAAAAACCAGCATGTCATGCTCATTTCTACTGAACCTAGCGATTGATCAGAATGTCCCAGTCGTTGAATATCCAATTGTTCTCAAATTCAGTCAGTCGCAACCCGACCTTCATTGTCACAATTTAATTTAATTAATGACAGAGAAGCATATTTGCAATAATTGTCACCGTAGTCTAGATCTTTCATCCCCTCTCATAATCCTCGAACTCTTGTACGTACATCTTCCAGATCGTTATCTGGTCTGTTGGCAAGGTGTCACAATATTGTTCAGAACTCATGTCTTATCGTACGTCACAAAGAGTCAGAGAATAAGGTAAACGTGCTGCATACTAATCTTGTAAATCTACTGTCTGATTTGTTGCCACTGCCCTTCTGGCATAATGATAATTGATATACATTTAATACATGTTTTGTAACCACTGATGAGCATTATTGAGCTAGTTTCTTTGAAACACGAGGGACTACTCTAACCACTAACAAGTGGTTGCCGAGCAAGATACGCCCACTTTCCTGATACATTTTCAGTATAAAAAGGGCAGTCTTCAATCTGCGTCAAATCATACCAAAAATCTAATCAGTACACACAAAATTTAATAAAATTCTGACATAAACTGTCACCTCTATCGTGCTCACAAGCCACCAAATGTTGATGCGTTTTACTAAGTCAAGGCCAATATCTCAAATTTTGTTGATTGAAAAAATGTCAAATTCAAACTTGTCCTACGGACGGACGGACGGACGGGGGCGACGGCAATATACGACCACATTTAAAGCACATCGTATTTCTGTTTTAACCCTTTAACAACAGGTAGAAGTAATAGTCAGGTAGGAGAGAAACCATAGGATTGGAAATAGAAAATAGAAAATGAAATTTCATAGGCGATTTTCGCACAGTTTTAGTACTTCTGCCGTTATCTGTGTATAGCTGTAGGGCCTATTACTATTGGGTAATCGATTTAAAATGAAATTAAAAGTTGTAAAGAAAACAAGTAGGGTATTAGTGTGAAATGATAGATAATGATAATATTTGAAAAGGGGTTTAGCACTATTGATATAAACAATACCAAAATACAGGCGACACAGTCTTCTGTGGTCGAAGTTTATATCTGCTCCATTCAGATACACTTCATTATGTTTCATATCAATAGAGCGCTCTATCAAAAGAAGTGTTTCTGAATAGGAACTTGTAATCCTGAACGTTAATCTTTTATTCAATTTTAATGGACTTCTTTACTAGTGATTATCTGTTGCATTGATTTCTATATGACAACCTTATCAACCTATTCAATGTGTACATGGAAAGTAATCTGACTATTTGGACTTGAGTCACAAACAGTCCAGAATAAAGTGTTAGGATTTGGGAAATATATTTTGGAACCTTATTGTGATAATCAAACTTAGGTAAAACTCATTCTGGAATACTATAATTGAATTCGGAAAATCGACACCACTTTCTGAATACAGTCCAGAAAACTGCATTTGGATTTAGGATATCAATTTTGGCACTAGTATTGTATAAATAAGTGACCAGATCTGAAAAGAACGAGGAGGTAGTGTGTTCCAAGGATCGATCAAGATGCCTCCAATACGTGTTACATTCACCATCCCAACTGGAGAAGAAAAAACCTACACAGTACCATATAAACCATTATCACCAACTGTGGTCACCCAGAACTTCATTTTAGATGGTGACAAAAAGGTCAGAAAGAGTCTGGGGAACCGACATGTCTCCTTCAAAACCGTTCCGTCCATGTTGATACCCAGAGTAAGAGTTAGAGAAGACAACGATTTTATGGATCTGTCTGATTTAGTGATACCCGATGATGATTTGAAGGCAATTCACTTAGCAGCTCTATATCCATCAATACTCAATCACCAATCTAAAACCCGAGGAGATTCAGTCAGAGGCAGACGACTGGGTGGTAGAAGAGTGACATTTAGTGACATCATCTGTGTTTGCGGATCAGATTCGGAAACTGAATCCATCTGGTCTTTATCATCTAGTGGATTTGGAAGCAGCTGTTCACCACCACCATACTTAGAATCGTTTGGATCAACACTTCCGGATATAACGGTCACTCAAAAACGACTTTCATCAGCATATTTAGGTTCTGATGATCATCAGCATCACGGGAGAAGGTGCAGTTTGTGTCATGAATTAGAAGATCCGAGACAAAGGGTAGTCAAATATTTTGGAAGCGTTAATCAGTTTTTGAATTGGATATTTTCAAAGTGGGGAAAGGTAAGATATTAGTTATGCTACTTAAGAGCTACTACACAAAAGATCAAGCCAAGGCCAATAGATCATACAATATTTAATTCTTTATTCTAGGGCTTTAATCCCCAATCTTAAAATTTTATGTCATAAAAACAATTTCAGAATCTCATGTTGGTGGGGTAGTTGGAACCAACATGTAATGAGGTGCGCATGACAGACATGCCTCCAGCTTATCCTCCTAACAAAGCCAATTTTACAAGAACTTTCACAAGGAAAAGTGAAATTATGCTAATCCTATAAAACCTTCAGACCCACTACATGTTGACAATAAAATATCGTTGCTATTTTCATAAAAGATTTTTTAAGATTAATTTTAAGCTTGATTGACGCCTATATGAAAATGTGTATGGCAACGCGTTTAATGAAATTCGAGAGATATCACGAACAGATTATTAGTATCAAGTCATTAATTTGTCAATATCATAGACAATGACGTATAAGAATGTTTGGGTGGTGTTTTAGAAATTGCCATATTTTCTTCTCCGATATTTTCAAAGATTTCATTTTTTACATATTTACGGTCTTCATACTTTACTGTTTCGTTTGAATTGAATTTACGAAAAAGAAGAGTAGAATTCTTGACAATACAGTGTTCTTTCGATGACTGTCTGTGCAAATGGACGATTTTTAATGTGATTCGTTTAAGTCCATCGATCTTCTCTATCCTAATCAATTCCTCGATCTTCATCAACTTGTCCAAAACTCCCATATTCCCACCTTAAGTCAACTTCTCTTAGTCATCGATCTTCTTCAACTTCTTCAAATCATGTACATTCTCCACCCTCTCTAATTCATCGATCTTCTTCAACTTCACCAAATCATGTACATGCATTCTCCACCCGCTCTAAGTCATCGATCTTCTTCAACTTCACCAAATCATGTACATTCTCCACTCTCTATAAGCCATCGATCTTCTTCAACTTCACCAAATCATGTACATTCTCCGCCCTCTCTAAGTCATCGATGTTCTTCAACTTCACCAAATCATGTACATTATCCACCCTCTCTAAGTCATCGATCTTCTTCAACTTCACTAAGTCATGTACATTCTCCGCCCTCTCTAAGTCATCGATCTTCTTCAACTTCACCAAATCATGCACATTCTCCGCCCTCTCTAAGTCATCGATCTTCTTCAACTTCTTTAAATCATGTACATTCTCCACCCTCTTTAAGTCATCGATCTTCTTCAACTTCACCAAATCATATTCATTCTCCACTCTCTATAAGTCATCGATCTTCTTCAACTTCACCAAATCATGTACATTCTCCACCCTCTCTAAGTCATCGATTTTTTTCAACTTCACCAAGACATCAATCTTGTCCAACTTCTCCATGACTTTGATCTTCTTCAACTTCACCAAGACATCTATCTTCTCCAACTTGTCCCATCATTCGATTTTCTCCAGCTTCTTCATCTTCTCCAAGACATTGATCTTTTCCACCTTCTCCTAGACATTGTTCTTGTCCACCTTCTCCAACACATTTATCTTTTCCACCTTCTCCAACACATTTATCTTTTCCAACTTCTCCAACACATTTATCTTTTCCACCTTCTCCAACACATTTATCTTTTCCAACTTCTCCAACACATTTATCTTTTCCACCTTCTCCGAGAAATTGATCTTCTCCACCTTCTCCAAGACATTGATTTTTGTCACCTTCTCCAAGACATTGATCTTTTCCACCTTCTCTAAGACATTGATCTTTTCCAACTTCTCCGAGAAATTGATCTTCTCCACCTTCTCGAAGACATTGATTTTTGTCACCTTCTCCAAGACATTGATCTTTTCCACCTTCTCCAAGACATTGATCTTTTCCACCTTCTCCAAGACATTGATCTTTTCAGCCTTCTCCAAGACATTGATCTTTTCCACCTTCTCCAAGACATTGATCTTTTCCACCTTCTCCAAGACATTGATCGTTTCCAACTTCTCCAAGACATTGATCTTTTCCAACTTCTCCAAGACATTTATCTTTTCCACCTTCTCCTTGACATTGATCTTCTCCACCTTTTCCAACACATTGATCTTTTCCACCTTCTCCAAGACATTGAACTTTCCCACCTTCTCCAAGACATTGATCTTTTCCAACTTCTCCGAGAAATTGATCTTCTCCACCTTCTCCTTGACATTGATCTTTTCCACCTTCTCCTAGACATTGTTCTTTTCCACCTTCTCCAAGACATTGATCTTTTCCACCTTCTCCAAGACATTGATCTTTTCCACCTTCTCGTTGACATTGATCTTTTCCACCTTCTCCAAGACATTGATCTTTTCCACCTTCTCCAAGACATTGATCTTTTCCAACTTCTCCAAGACATTGATCTTTTCCACCCTCTCCAAATCATCGACAATCAGACTGACCACCTTTCGACCGCCTCTTCACTTTTTTTCTATTAGATTATATATATAACACCCTGGTATCAATGTTATGTAACTTGATATTACACTGATAATGATACTCTGATAATCTTTTTATTTACTGACGTCAGCAGAACCAACTCTTATTTAATCTAACTTAATCTTGCACATTTATTTGTCACTAAGTGCAACTGTTTCAAATTTCAAAAACTTTAGGTCATATTAAAGGGAAGTTTCTTCCTAGTCCATAAAAATGGAATTTTATAACAAGATGAGTCTTTGTTCATCAATGGAATTACCTGATGTCAAAACAAAACGACTAAATATCTCTATAATCCATTATATCCAAAAAACTAAATAATAATCCACCAAACTTTGTAATTTTGAAACACGCTTTAAAGCGTTTTTCATTAATAACTTAGTTTAATAGACATATCGCCTTTAATAGAGATTATATTCTTTAGTCATGACACTAGACATATGATGAATATATACTCTTGTTGACCAAATTGAGACTTTAAATTGTATGTCCATTCTAAGAGGTAGTATCCTTTTAAATTATAGGCTTTAGCACTACTATTGGTAGGTTTAAAATTTTTAGGTGTAGAAGGAGTATCAGTCATCTGAATTGAATAATATTTTTTTCGGAAACACCAACCCTGTCGATCCCATGATAATAATTATATGATATAAAGAGATTAACGGGGATTAACGACCTAACATCAATATTGTGAGAAATAATATCCAGTATGGAGTCGATATATGTGCTTAATATTCTCTTATATAATCATCTAAGACAAAAACAAGCCTGTGGTTGGTATGGTTTGCCGCAAAGACTTTATAACTTTTATCTTTTAGATACTACTATGTATACAACATTATATGTAGCACATTATGTACATTAAGTGCCGTGATTTATGCGGATGAAATCTTAAGTGTATTTTTACAGACTAAATCAGACGTGATATGACGCATCCAATGAATATCGACTACAAAACTGTCCTTCTGAAGACAATCTACTTGCTAGTTGGATACGGTATTTCGTTTGATAGATTGGCCAATACTTTACATTTTAATTTCGGTTACTGTAGCAATCCACATGGCAATTCACGACTTGAATCGAAGGCTAAAGGGTTAATCTAACCGAGTGTTAAGGTAATCATTTGACAAGGTATGGGGTAATTAAATCTCTATTGTATATAGTTACAATATAGACTATATCTTTAATATACTCTAGTCTAGATTAACTATTCAATACATGTTCATTAACCCTTTCAAGTAGAAACAAGTCGCTTGAACGAACCTTTTCTGGTTTCCGTTTTGTCGCCATTTGTGTTTTGGTCGTCGTTTAGGAAGGATTTTGAGACCAACATCATTTGAATTGGAAGATTTAAAGGGATTTCGTGTGGATTTTGTTTGAAAATGAGTAATAGCCGACCATTCGCCCATATGAATAACTGATAGATCTCAGGGTTTCTTCCAAACATAGATCAAACGTATGTCAATGTGTTTCATGTTAAAAAGCTATTCAAAGATTTCGTGTAGTCGTCCTGATAAATTGGTATTGATCGGAACTTGTTATTAGATATATCAGACATTATAATGGATTATATTTTAATGGGGAATTGATTAATAGGTTAAATTGGTTCTTACTACTTTTTTATGTGAAAGGAAGGGATAGGGAGTATTTTTAATTTGTGCTTTAAGAATCGCTTTAAGAATCTTTCTGGGGAGAATTCCAAGTGCACGGTGACATAAGGTAATCCGGAAGTGTAGATTATAATGGTTATTTGATTGAATTGGCTGTTCAAATTTTTTCTGGATGTTTTTTGTGTGTCAGACCTAGAATATGCGAACATAACACCATTTTTGTCTGGATGTACTACAGTATTACAGTTAACGCATTCGCACAGTGACGTTAGGTGTTTCTAACTGAGGATTTGGTTACAAGATTATTTGAATTATCGAGGACGCATTTGGATACAAATGGATCAAGAGACTGAAAAAAATTGAGAAAATATATACTTTAAATATCCACAATCTTAGATGTGATTTATGGGTTAAGTCTCACTTGAAGTATTTATTCACCTCTTATAGTTGATAATAGTTTCGTTGTAGCTTATATCAACATAAAACAACGGTAAAATTTGTTTGTATAGTCGCCATTGTGAAAGGCTCGTATTACTAAATGAAGATTTAAATCTAATTATAATTGTCAACTTGAACTATGTTAAAACTAGACCTGCCGTGGTTAGCCGATGGCTACAAACCTGAATTAAAAACCACTCAGAAAATAGAACAAGAAATCGTTCCTTATGAAGATGATAATTTTTCATTATGTGCTGAGGAATATATTGATAACTACGCTGACATCAGAATCTCAACACCCGTTGTTCTTCGCAAACCACGGATTAAAAGTGCTGTATCCAGAATATCTTGCAACAGTGTTCCAACAGGAAGAGCGACGCTAAATCATCATAAAAGACCTTTCAGCGCACGACCACCATCTAGCAGACGTACTGTGTCTCAAAGACTTATAAAGAGTGCTGGGACGCACCGTTCGTTACCATCAGCACCTTCCTTGAGGACTTCTTTCTGTCATAGTTTCAGGAACTCTTTGAATCAAAGTCGGAGATCATTGTCCCGGAGACATGATGTGGGGACTCCAGTAGACTTGATTCAGGATGATGGACTAGTCTTAAATAATACCTACAAATCAGCACCTTATGTGAGCAGACATACCAGGTGTTATGACGAATCTGTGATCTCAGAGCCTCTCTTGCCCCAAAGACTCTTCTTTGCTGGTGCCTTGCCAACGGGTTCCCATCCTACCCTTTCCACCAGCAGACCAATATCAGCCAAAAGTTACCAGTCAGGTCTGGTGGAAGAAGGTTTAGAAGAAGATGTGGCTTTACGGATTCAGAGATACATTGATTATCATCGTCCACAAACCGATGCGTGGGTACGGTATTTAGTTATTCTCTCAATGGTTTTTATTTTTACAACCCCAAACCCACCAAAATAGAGAGTTAGTTTTTCTAATAATTTACAATGTTTCAATATTCTATATTTTTAGGAAAATTGCTATCTTATTCTTACATCACAACGTAAAATATGTACTTTCGGGCTTGTTTCTGTGAATTACACAGCATCAAGTCCACTATCAGGACTGGTTGCTTGGTTTCTCCTGATTTTTACGACTAAGGACTTGGCCTTGACCTTGTCGACTATTGCTCTTGACTTTCAGGACTGATGTATTTCTCTAGACTTTCAGGTCTGGTGGGTTTTTACTGACTTTCAGGTCGGTTTGGTTTCTCTTGACTTTCGGGTCTGGTGGGTTTTTACTGACTTTCAGGTCTGGTTTCCCTTGACTTTCAGGTCTGATAGGTTTCTACTGACACATGATTGATGAGATTTTCCCGAATTCCATGACTGCAAGGTTTTCTAACTTTCTGAATGTTGGATACTTACTTTCGTCAGTTACAGAAAAATGCTGGCAGATTCGTTTTGACCAGTTTTGAGCAGATCTAAAATCCTTCTCATATGTGAAATTATCTATTGTTATCATATTTATAGGGTTCTGGTGTAGATTACCAATCGAAAGATAACTTTGTAAGTATTAATATCCTATTTAGAAGACAAAAAATCTTTTATTTACGATACTTGCAAAAAAAATTGTTGTAATTTGGTCACAGGTGATAATTATCAGCAGTTACTTCCCTTTAAAATGTTACAATTCATGCAATTTTCAATGAAGTAGATATATGTGATCCTTGATTTAGGACATCATGAATATGGATAATGATGATAAACTTGAAAATAGAAACGGAGTTTGTTGTGGTCTTAGTATGAATAGAGTTATCTCCCTTAGAAAAGATGGCATTAAACCTTTTCTTCGAACGCATTTTCCAAGTTTCTCATTTTGAAATACATGAAAATTAATCTATGTCTGATGTTTTAACTAACTTTGTGAGCTATCATTATGCATAGATTTTCAATTTAATCAGTTTGATGGGCTATATTTCTCAAATGAAATGCAGTTTTATGTATTTTTCTGTCTCTGAATCGATGAATTCAGCATTCTGTTATGGGGAAAAAAGGACAGTGATTTATGTCTGTATGACAAACAATTCAAAACTTTGCAAATAGCTCATGAGTGACTTTAATCTACATTTTTTATTCTGTGCAAAAGCCAAATCTTGAATTTCATAAAAAGTATCAATTTTTTGTAATTATGTTACAGCTATTAAGAGGTTATGCTCCACATTTCTGTACTTTTACACAAAAAGTCCATCTACATGACAGACCAGTATCTAGTCGTACACCTAGAGAAGTATGGGTAGACTGGGATAATGATAATGGTATTGGTAAAGATAATGATAATGAAGATGATGGTTGTAGTCAGTTTGATACTGATTCTAGAAGGTCTTTCAGGTGAGTATTTTAACCCCTTTGATACTGCTCTTTAGGCTGCATATTTGTGTTATGTTGTGAAGTGGGCATTATTACTAAGTGATGTCATATCTGGCGTATTATTCTCGGATGTCAACTTTAAGTAATGTCAGTTGAAATGATTAGGACTGTATTTGCCAGTCATGTATGAATCTATTGAAAAATTTCAAATAATTATGAATATGATTTGAATTCTGTCATCCTTTAAAAAATTTTTTTTTTACAGTATAGTGAGTGGTATAGATGGAAGAACAACACCTAGTACTACAGGACCTACTATAGTAGATAATGATTTAACTGGTACTGATAGAAATACTGGTGATAATAAACAAACAATAGGTATGTGTTTTATTTTCTTAACATCATATTTTTATCTCTTGCTGCTTGGGGTCATGGTGGGTTGGTGAGTTAGATGCTTGTTCCCTAACCTGAAGGTCCAGGGTTCAATCCTGGCATAGTTCGAGATAGTACCTTCGGATATTTCAACCTGATTTCCACCTGTCAATGATGCAGGTCTGAGGGGCTGCTATTGAAAAAGTGTATTACTGAGGTCCCATATGCTACTGGATGTGAACGTTTAACAACCCTTGACAGTTTGAAATTTTAAAAAGAGTAGGTTTATGACGTTGTCTTTGCAAAAATTCCTACATTGCACACTGTATAGTGTTTCCTTACTTCATTTGTCCCTAATACACTTACATCTACACTTATATGACATTTAAATCACATTTGTTAATAATATTATTATTGATGTTTATATTATAGGAGTAGTTATTTCACCAAAAAAATCAGATGATAATAAAAAACAACAAAATAATAATAAAGGTAATAACTGATTTAAGTCAACAATTAAACATTTTTAATAGTCTTGACTTGATTACATGAGACATCAACACAAAGACAGAAATAACAACTTAATATATACCAGCCAGTTCTTGATCAAACCGCTTGGTATCTTTTTTTCCCAGTTTATCTGTACCCATTTACTGCTGGATTGACTGGAATTATGAGTGAAGATGACTTATTCAAGGTCACTAGATTTTCACATGTCGATTCAGATTAGAACCTATGACAACTATTTCAATAAAACTAAGCAAATGATGTCATTGACTTCTACAGTCCATCTTAAAAATGCCTAATCATTACCAACTTAACAAGTCCATTGAATTTGGCACTTTACCCATTGTATTTCATGAACTTTTTGCCTCCAACCATATAAAATTGCTTAACATTAATCTTTTTTTTTACATTATGTATTGGATAAATTAAATAACTTTTGTACAATAATTTTAGGTGTAATAAGATTTGGTTTTCCTGTCTCCAAGCCTCCTCATGGTCTCTCAAATAAGGTTGGTTTAATGTTTATTTCTTCCTTTCTCTAATTCTACTGCAACCTCAAAATAACCACAATTTCATAGTGTTCATTACTAAAATGGTGTGGAAACATGACAAGATATCTAAAAGGGCAATCTTAAACAAAGTTATTTTAAGAGATTTCAATTTCAAGATTGAACAAATAGAATTGGAAAAAAAAATGACATGGTATTCAAAATCTTGAAAACATGTGATTCCTACAAATCAAATTAGTCCTTCTTTCTATTTCATTGTTCCATGTTAATAATAGTGCTCAATTCATCAATTGTAGAGCGATATCACAAATACAACTGTTAAAATGTTAATAGCAAACGTTATATTCCTTTGTATTATAGACACCAAAGTCAAAAAAGCCAGCTAGCAAAATCCATGGTAATAAAAAGATTACTAAAGATGACAATAATAAAAAGAAAGTTCAAACATCATCCAAGAAGAAAACAGAGAGTGACAATGATGCCTTGGAATTGCTGAATAAAATAATAAGTTCCTCAAATAAAGATGATGATGTCAAGGCTGAAAATAATGATGATACTGGTAATGATGAAGAAACCGTTAAAACTCCTAGATCTCCTGTCACGAAGAAAGAAAAGAAAGAGAAAGAACAGCCACCACCACCTGTGAAAGAAAGGGAAGTCACTCCAGATCCAAAGACCAGACGGCGCTCTCCCTCACCTGTACAAGTAAAAGAACCAGACATAAGGTTGGTTTATTAATTTAACAAAACTGTGTCTGCCATTAAGAGTACCTGAGACCAAAAGGAGAAAACCATCTTTGAAATATAAACCCATCTCCAGAATGTTGCTTCACAATGACCTCTTGTTAGTTGGGCCCACTACATTGCATTTTTGGAATGAATTTACTAACTTTTGCAATACCCATAAGTCACCTTGAATTGCAGGCATCACCTCTGCATTTTGTCATCTCTGCAATTACCATATAGCCTATGCATTAACCCTTTCAACTCTAGGGGCCAAACATTAGCACAATATATACCCGAGCAGCGGTATACCGGCCGTTGCTAAGTGATGTCATACAACTTTAACGTCATACGCTTTTACTTTTATTACTTTGAGTTCAGGGTATATGATTTACTCTCAGGGTTCAAAGGGTTAAGCCTTCTCCTTCAAAAATCTATAAATAGATGCGAAGAATTCACAGTTACACATCTTGTTGCTGAAGATCTCTTTTCAAATGAAATCTGTTAGGTTGTACAGGTCAGCTCCAGGGTGTCAAAAACACACATGATTATATTTACACAATGAATTGAATATTCAACTATGACATCATAACATTATGAGGTAAAGACAATAGATAATGACAATTAGAAAGTTTGTAGAATAATTTATACCTATCTGGTTTATTTTTATCAACTATAACAATGGAAAGGTAGATCTACTATTATCATCTTACCATGTTAATGCCACTATTTTTAAAGAAAAATTTTGTATGTGTATCTGGGACACTGACAGCATCAATTTGCATCATTCCTATAATGTTCAATCTGATGTCTGTAGTTCCTGCAATTCCATTAGAACATAGTCTTTGATGACATCACTAATCTCTAAATATGATTGTATTATAAGGCCTTTCAAGATTAGTGAAATCATCAAATCTTAGTTTAAGTGGAATTGCAGGAAGCGCAGATGTCTGATTGAAAATTGAAATGATTCTCCTGATACATATACAAATTTTAGAAAACATCTTTACAATCCCTATTACTAAATTCATTGTCAAACTCTATGTGTAATTTCAAGATACTTTAACAAGTGTAGTGAAAACAACACATCTGTGCCAGTAAAGAATTAATTATTATATGTCTATGAAATTATTTTCAGATCTGAAGCACCAGAAGTTCCACTAACAGTACTTCCTGAACCTCCAGATTTACCAAAACTACGGACCCCGGAACCACCTAAAGAACCTAAATCACAGTCTAAACAACGTAGTGCCATATCTAGTTCCATATCACAGAAAAACAAACAGGTAAGTCAACATAAATAGAAAATACAAAGACTTGCAGTCTCACTAATATCAACGTAATCCAAAAAATTGTGTCAAAATGCACCAAATCGATTTCATTCTGTAAAAAATTTTTTGGACTGTACCCCCTCAAACCTCCATTTCAGGCTTGGTCTTCCACATTTGTCCCTAGTTCATCATTCTACCCCCTAATTGTATGCAAACATCCAGGTAACTGGTGCTTCCACCTACAATCAACATACTCACAGAGGCATAAACGCAATATTTTATTATACATGGTTACTTTAATTACATCTGATCAAAATATAGCATGCCCTTGAACATGACAGTAAACAAACTTTGCCACCTCTTGCCCTTTATAAGAAAATCTAAGTACAAACAGAGAGTAATATTCAGTCTATTGTTATAACAGGAAAGACTGGAACAATGGTGTATTATTTATAGCCATCAATATGAGATAATAAGATATTGATATCTATGTATATTGAAAGTAACCGCTAAACTACACACAATACTGTCCATTTACATTGTGAATAGACTTTTATGACATTTGACGACCATGACTGACAACAAGTCAAGGCAATTCTATAGTCTTGTATGGATACTGATTTTTAGCTCACAAGGATATTTGGTATTAGTTTAGAATTTTAAAATATTTGATTTAATTTCAATCTGTGACGTTTTGTGCTGAAATTCAATATGGTGCTTAATTTAACAGTGAGTTTCATTTTCCAATTTATTTCAAAAAGGATACTACCTCTTAGTTGGACATGAAATTTAAATTTCAAACTTGGTCAATACGAGTATATATTTATCAGATGGATTTACCAGGTCCCATGTCTAAAGAACAGAGTCTCTATATATGATGATATATCCATTTGATAACTAAATAATTATTGAAAAAAGCTTAAGCGTTTTGAAATTACTTAGTTTGATGGATTATTACTTCGTTTCATAGATTATATAGGGATTCTGTTCTATAGTTATGATTAGTAATTCATTTCTTGACTAGGGTAACAATATTTATTTCAATTCTTGATTAGGGTAACAATATTGATTTCAATTCTTGACTAGGGTAACAATATTTATTTCAATTCTTGACTAGGGTAACAATATTTATTTCATTTCTGGACTAGGGTAACAATATTTAATTCAATTCTTGACTAGGGTAACAATATTTATGTCAATTCTTGACTAGGGTAACAATATTTATTTCAATTCTTGACTAGGGTAACAATATTTATTTCATTTCTGGACTAGGGTAACAATATTTATTTCATTTCTGGACTAGGGTAACAATATTTAATTCAATTCTTGACTAGGGTAACAATATTTATGTCAATTCTTGACTAGGGTAACAATATTTATTTCATTTCTGGACTAGGGTAACAATATTTAATTCAATTCTTGACTAGGGTAACAATATTTATTACAATTCTTGACTAGTGTAACAATATTTATTACAATTCTTGACTAGGGTAACAATATTTATTTCAATTCTTGACTAGGGTAACAATATTTATTTCATTTCTGGACTAGGGTAACAATATTTATGTCAATTCTTGACTAGTGTAACAATATTTATTACAATTCTTGACTAGGGTAACAATATTTATTTCATTTCTTGACTAGGGTAACAATATTTATGTCAATTCTTGACTAGGGTAACAATATTTATTTCAATTCTTGAATAGTCTAACAATATTTATTTCAATTCTTGATTAGGGTTACAATATTTATTACAATTCTTGACTAGTGTAACAATATTTATTACAATTCTTGACTAGTGTAACAATATTTATTTCAATTCTTGATTAGGGTTACAATATTTATTACAATTCTTGACTAGTGTAACAATATTACAATTCTTGACTAGTGTAACAATATTTATTTATAATGTTTATTTTTTTCTTGACCAGTACCGTATATTACAAAAGTTTTTGAGGTTTTTTTTGACTACTGTAACAATATTTTCAATTTGAAATTTCAAGTGAGAAATCTATGTCAGTCAATTGCTCTTCATTATTTTATTTGATTTGTTTGACTAGTGTAACAATATTTATTCAAATTGCTTGATTAGTTTTGGGATATTTATTTGATTTGTTTGACTAGTGTAATAAGATTTTTGAAATGAAGAGAACTTGACCAGATCAGAGTTCAAGTATAACAAGTGATATTGTTATTATAAAATGATATTGTTATTATAAAATGATATTGTTATTATAAAGTGATATTGTTATTATAAAATGATATTGTTATTATAATGTAAATCAGTAGAGAATAGAAGAATGATATTGATATTGTTTTGTTAGTAATTGTAAGACTGTGATTGTATATTGTATGTTTTACTAATCAACTAGAAATTATAGTACAATCATTTCTTTCATTATTTAGTCTTCAGGTGGTTATTAGAAAGAGACAGTGAAATTGCTAAGGTTAAGGTTTTAGGAGGAAAGTTATTTTAAAATTGTAGGATTGTTTTGTTATTTTATCTTCTGTTATAGTGTATTTGATATGGTTAAGGTTTTGGACAAAATTGGGACTTTTCAGAGCTCTTGTGGAAACTTATTGGAATAGTAGAACAATAATACATAATGTAGTCTCCAGGTTTTTAAAAGAAAGGATTTGTTCTGGTCAAGTTTGGGATAAAACAAGATTTTCAAAGTGTTTCTACATCTGTTTTCTGCTATGAAATTATGGAATTGTTATGACTTTTAATTTAATTTTAGGGTTTGAGTGTACAGTTGATTATTGTTGATAATAGAATTACAGTGGCAAATTATAGTTCAAATTTGTCAAATTCCTAATTTGTATATCAGATTTTTATATGTATATTTATAGTTAATTAATGACAGGTTATTATGACAAAATTATACATTATATAAAATGGAGACTTTAAAAGGATTGTAAAGAATTTTTCTCAAATTTGTGATATGCGTATCGGGACACTGATACACATACAAAATTTTGAAAACCTCTTTACAATCCCTTTTATTACAAAGATTCTGAACTTGTTGTTCAAGTCAACATAATGACCCTAGTATCACTATAATTATCATGATAATGGGGGTTTATATTTATATTTAATAGATAATGGTTTATAATGATTATTGTATTATATTCTAGAAATAAGTATTGTTTTAAATTTAAAATGATTATAATTACAGGAAACAGACTTTGATACAAGATCTAGACCAGAATTTGATATCAATGCTGCTATGGAAATACCAGCTACTGAGTCTTCATCCAAGGTTTGTTATTAACCCTTTTATCATAAGATTGAGCACAATTATCATTATCAGATAATTTTGCTATGTTTATTGTTTGGATGACTAAATAAGAATTGTTTTAAAGGAACACTACCTCTTAAATAAACATAAAATTTGAATTTTCAAACTTGGCCAATAAGATTATATAATCATTAGTGGACATATCTGGTGTCATAACTTCTTTAATATGATAAATCCATAAAACTAAGTAATTATCCTTAAAACTACAAGTAATTATCCTTAAACTACAAGTAATTATCCTTAAAACTACAAGTAATTATCCTTAAACTACAAGTAATTATCCTTAAAACTACAAGTAATTATCCTTAAACTACAAGTAATTATCCTTAAAACTACAAGTAATTATCCTTAAACTACAAGTAATTATCCTTAAAACTACAAGTAATTATCCTTAAACTACAAGTAATTATCCTTAAAACTACAAGTAATTATCGAAAAACGCTTTAAAGATTA
>NW_008706957.1:501492-506983 GCF_000327385.1 Lottia gigantea
CCTTAAAAACTTGCGTCAAGTCAGAAACATTGAAAAAGTTTAAAGCAATCAAGACATACAAGAGACTGAATTAACCATCTGTCTACCAATTACTAGTGGATGTTTAAAGGGTTAAAATGATGTATATTATAAATTATTAAGAGAATCAATATTGTAACATACTATCTCTACTAGTAATGGTTGTCATATCATTAATATTCTAGATATTTATATAGTTTTCTCTAGTGAAACATCTACCCTAGTTTATAGTTTCAACTTTATTGTTCAGTTAGTTCACAGCAAAATATTCAAAAAATTGATGAGTACATCACATATTCAGATATTTATACAACAATAGTGGATTTGTGAGATCATTACATGAACAGTTCATTAGTGTGAACTTATATGTTCTGCGAGTAACAGTTAACACATGCTCAATCTGTCAGTGTGAACATTGCAAGTTCTAAAGTGAACAGTGAACATTATAGGCTCAGTCCATTAGTGTGAACTTTGCATGTTCTAATGAACAGTGAACATTATAGACCCAATCAGTTAGTGTGAACATTGCAAGTTCAGTTAGTTTTTGTGAACAGTACAAGATGAGTTCTGAAGAGGAAGAGGTTTTAATTAAAATTTGGTGTTGAATGTTAAAATTTTTTCTGAAATTTGAACTGAAGAAAGAACACATAAGCTTATGTTCTACAGAAAATTTATGTTTCTTTGATATACAATATATACAATACCTAAAATAAAAAGAAGTTAATTTGTAATTTTTGGAAACTTGTTATATGTTTTAAAGATTTAGAACTTGTCTTTTGCCAGATTTCGGGCAATGTTTTAAGTATTTCAGTTATTTTGGGTCAAGCAATACTAATGCTATATAAATCTCTTTTTCAGTCTAAAATACACCAATGGTTACATGGCCGTCTTGCCTTATCACAGCAATCTAGTAGATTTGAATTACCAATGGATATGAAAAATTTGGAAAGTAAGTGACATTTTCATTTTCCTTAGTACTACGGCTTCTGATTCCTTATATTTTTAAAAAATGTTATATTGTAATATTTCTGCGATTATCATTTTCTGTGAGAAATTTCCAACTCACTGCAAAACTTGACAGTAAGAATTATAGAAAAAATTACATGGAGAATTTTTAAAAAAACCATATTTTACAACAATAGCAAAACCAATTCATGAGGATCTTCATCAACAGGTAGTTCATGGCAAGGATAATAACTTAGGCTCACAAGGATCCTGTCCATCAACTGGTTCTTGGCAAAACCTCTTGACATAGATCTTTTCTGGATTTTGCTTTGCCTAGTGATTTAAAGCAGGATTCCTTAGCATCTTGTACTGACCATCTTCAGCTTTTCATTTTGAAATTCTATTTTTAGCTATGTCACCATTAGAATACTTGAGAAGACATTGTGTTATTTCAAACAGACGCCAAAATCTCTATCAAAAAATATTCCTTAAAAATAAAGATAAATCTGGCTTAATCTTACTCAAGGTAAGTGTAGATTAAAGATATTATTGTTCGTATATGACATTCAGAGGTAATTGGATCACATCTGGTCATTGTGGTCATTTTTACCATGACCATTTTTTAAAAGTGACCCACATGAAACTGATTGTAATCTTTTGTTGTTGTGGTATTTGGGTAAGGAGTTATTGCAATATACTAAGAGTAAGAATGGATGGGTAGTGAACAAGTTCAGATGAAACCAAGGACCTCACAATTCCGAGTAATCTACATGAGGTAACCAAGGTGAACAAATAAGGTCAACCATTTAATCTGCTCTGTGAAAAAGTTGGAAAATGTTATGGAATCATACCTGACACCCAGAATCTTGGAGTTTCCTAAACCAGCAACTGTCTGATCTTCAGTCAGTTGATTTTTTTTTCTTGATTATTGGATTGGAATATATCAATTTCTTGTGATGGATTTGGAATGATTGAGGCTCATTTGGAAATGTGTTTATACAGAGGGTAAATACTAATTAGGGCCAAATTTGTTGGGTAAAATGCTGTTAATTCCAAATGAAAAGATGTTTTATAATGAACTAGTAATACTATACATATTGCTTGTATCTGAATTTCCTTATCATGTCAGTGAACATGAAAGCTGTGATCAAACATTGGACCATCATGTTATCTACAATAGAATTGATATCTATAATATTACAATATTTCAGGATTTAGAGAAAGGATTAAATGATGTTCTAGTCAATGGTATTAATAGTGAACAGTTAGAAGAATTTAGTCGCCTACTGTTAATACCTAATGATGTTAAAATAGATTGTAGATTATTCTCTTGTATAGCTGCTGTTGTAGAGAGATTACTTTATCCTAAATTCTTGTAAGTACCATCTTTAATTTTAATTTACTTGCTAAATAGGTTATATCAATGCATAGGTTATTCTGTGTGGTTATATCAATGCATAGGTTATTCTGTATTTTTATATTAATGCATAGGCTTATCTGTATTGTTGTATCAGTGCATAGGCTATTCGATATAGTTATCTCAAAGCATAGGTTATACTGTATTTTTATCTCAATGCATGGGTAATTCTGTATTTTTATATCAATGCATCATCATCAATGTACCATTATGCTACTACATAGGTTATTTTGTATCAGTATGTCAGTGCATAGGTTATTCTAGGGGATTCTGTATCATTATATCAGTGGATATGCTATACTGTATTTTTTATATCAATACGTGGGTAATTCTGTTTTTTTTATATCAATACATGGGTAATTCTGTATTTTTTATATTAATACATGGGTAATTCTGTATTTTTTATATCAATACATAGGTAATTCTGTATTTTTTATATCAATACATGGGTAAATCTGTATTTTTTTTATATTAATACATGGGTAATTCTGTATTTTTTATATCAATACATGGGTAATTCTGTATTTTTGATATTAATGCATAGGTTATTCTGTAGTTTTATATTAATGCATTGTTATCTCAAAGCATAGGTTATTCTATATTTTTCTCTCAATGCATAGCTTATTCTGTTTTATTTCAGAACTGCTGACACAGCAGATTTACCAGATTTCCAGAAAGAAAAAATAGAATGTGCTGATTTCTGTGCTCTGGATTGGAAATTTCATGGAGTTAAAGTTAATCCTCCTACAGAAAGACTAATCAAATCTATCCAAGCTGTGGGATAAATGAGATGAGTGTACCAGTTAATGTGGTAAAGATTATACATTGGGATTAAATGGATTAAGTAATATCTGATTACTCCAAATTGAAAAAAAAAAATTGCAATTTTTCGAGAGATAAGTTGTTGATAAAACTGTGATAAATATTATTTATTTTTTATGTAAAATGTTATAAAGAATAACTTGTTATATTTTGTGTATTGTATTTGTTATATTTATGTGTATTGTATTTGTTATATTTATGTGTATTTTTGTATTTGTTATATTTATGTGTATTGTATTTGTTATATTTATGTGTATTGTATTTGTTATATTTATGTGTATTGTATTTGTTATATTTATGTGTATTTTTGTATTTTATATTTATGTGTATTGTATTTGTTATATTTATGTATATTGTATTTGTTATATTAATGTGTATTGTATTT
The DNA here is from genome assembly GCF_000327385.1 of Lottia gigantea. NCBI lineage: Eukaryota > Metazoa > Mollusca > Gastropoda > Lottiidae > Lottia > Lottia gigantea. Next base: position 505,080 of record NW_008706957.1, read on the forward strand.
GTTATATTTATGTATTTTGAATGTTAGTGCTTGTAAATATTTATTAAATTATTTCTTTATTAAAAATATGTTGATCTTTAACTGAGTAGAGGAGCAGGTATGTGTTGTAAATAATATTTGTTTGAACCCATGTAGATAAATCAATACAAAGTTCATGACAAGGGTCATGGTTAATGGGATAAAACATTTATCTTCAACGTTTATATATATATTAATTCATAACTTTATAACTATGATATTTGGTAATATAGTTGATAGAAGTGGTTAGCGTCCATTGTCTTATAAAAAGTTCAATGAAAAAATTGTTATATTATAAAACAACTTATAAAATCTGCATTTTTTTATGGAATAAAAGGTATCGTCAAGTATCGATACACAATGTCATGATTCGATACGCGTATTGTGACATGTATAATGATACATCGATTCACTGATGTATCGTGCCAGTACTAAATAGGGGGCTAAAGGACTTAATGGGTGGAAAACTATTGAGGAGCAGAATCACAATGTGGCAGTTCTGCTGAAGCCTCCCATGGAGAGTCTCGGTGGGTTCTCCTCAAGAAAACAGAAATATTTTGGAGCAAAAACGTATAAAAATAATATTTTAAAAATTGTTATGAATAAAAATTACCCTAAACATATAAGTTATGAAAAGACAGACATAATATTAATATATGTTTAATACAGTTATATAAAACAACAATTATAATGATAAATATAATATATAATATAATGTTAATATTTAGATTATATAAATATCAATTACTTATCACAGAATTTATGGAATGTTTACAGATAATAATATTGCAAAAAATATATCCTCACATAATAAGGCTAGAAATTTGATATCAGGAGAGAAGAATATCTTCAATATGAAATATCTCTGTATAAATGTCTAGCATTATGAAGTTTTAACATACAATTATATAATATAATTAATATTTTATTGGATGGAGAACTGATAAAGGTACATGTAATCATACCACAACTTTACTGAACTTAAGGTTACTAGTGGACCTCAGAGCAGCAGATGCCATTCTGTAAATTGGTTTGTCATCTTGGCAAACCTTTCGAAACGTCCACTTTTTTCAAATTTTTCATGCAGTATATTTATCACAAAAAAAAAGAAACAGAGTATATCAACTTTATATCTCATGAGTAGCACAGTGATAGCACTATTCACAACTCTAATAAGAGGCATGACATGAAAAAAGCAAAGACAACCATTTACTTTATTCATGGGTCAAAATATGTAATCTGTAAGAGTAATCTCCCTTTCCAAAATAGTATTAGAACATAACGAAAAACTTTTTGAAAGGGAGACAATTTGAACTATATTCCATCTCTTGAATGAAATTCAAAATGGTATTCACTGTATGCTTGACAACGAGCATATGATGAACTACTAGGGTTTTGTATTTCTAAAAGATTAAAATTTTGCCACATGTAAACTTAATTTAAAAATGGCAGTAACATCTTCAACAGCACCAGATAAAAAAAATGGAGCTTAATTATGCACTAGTAAAATAAAGATGATGTACAACATTTTATCTAGAAGATCTAAAATGAACAGATGGTGATGCACTACGTTGGTTATAACTTCTATTCAGTTGATTATAAGCTCTTTCTAAATCCAGTAGTTCCTGTAACAAAATTTTTAAAATGATAAATTAATTGAAGAGTGCACAGAAAACTATACTAGCCAAAGGTGGGCAAAGACAGAAATAGAATTAACTATTGGATTAAACAAGACTGCTTCACATTACAAAATTGTAACTTTCAGTATTTGTCAAATATATTCAGGAAAACTTAGATAAACTTTTTCAAGGGATACTATGTCTTAGAAAGAACATAAAATTTTAAAATTTTAACTTGGCCAATATATTCATTAGTAGATATACCTA